>NC_035448.2:173897936-174067936 GCF_002127325.2 Helianthus annuus | reverse complement strand
AACAAAACGCCATAATTACAGCCGTCAAGATGGGACGTTGTACACCATAAAACAGATGAATCTGAAAACAAAACACAGTAACTGCAAACAATAAAATGAAACGACTGAAACATAATTACTAACATTTATTATATTGAAAGCCAAATACTTGGGGAATTGATTTAATTTAAAATTTTCAAAACGCCATAATTACCTGTCACTGCGCGGGAAAAAAGTCATTATAAAAGTAGACCATGAAAACACAACTCAAACATGCCAAACATTGTCTAAAACGTCACATATCGTCCAAAACGCCAAAAACCTAAAAAAATGGCTAAGGTGATTACATAGAGGTTTGAAAGGTTGGAGAGACGATTCATCCTAAAGTACTCTAATAGGAGAAAGGTGAAGGTAAGGATATTCAAAGCCATATTTGGTATGTCTGAAGGGGTTCAGAGGGATATTCTGGCCCTTGGGGTTCCAAGGGCCAACGATTGTGAAAGAACTCGAACAGTAATAAGAAGATTGGAGAGAAAATTTTAGGCAGAAGATGATGATGATATTGATGATAGTCCTCTACCAACAGTTAGAAGTTGGGTGGTGCATGAAGAAGAAGGAACGGTTGAAGTGATTTATCGACACGGGGTGAAATATTCATTGCCGATGGAGGAAATGTTGAAGACAGAGAGGCTACATCTGCTTGAACAACTCTTTGATTTAGCACCTTCGAACGGTGCAAAGTCCAGGGTTACAATGATATTCAATTATAGGCTGCGGCAAAGAAGAGACGAAATAATGGCGTTATACGCCAATCTAAAACTTGATGATGATGAATCTAAAGAAAGTGAGGAACAAAGTGATGGGTACAACTCTGATGTAATTTCATCCACAGAAGACTATTAGTTTTTTTTATTTTCGTATTATTGTAATCTTATAAAATATTAATCAATGGTAATCAGTTATTAACAAACGCCACGAACGCCAAAAAAGTGACTTGGAAAACGCCATAACGCCAAAGAGTTAAAATTAACTGTGTGACACAAAAAGAATTAATTCAACGAGACAGATAAAAAAAACAGTAACACGCCAAGTAATTAATGAAGCTAGTTAACGCCAAAATTATCTTAGATGCCAAAACTGAAGCAGCAGGTGACGCACGAACTCGGGAAAAAAAGAATACTGAAAAGACAAAAAAAACCCAGACCCTAATTACATCCGCGCCACGTGTTCCATCAGGATGCGTTCTCACCGTTCTCACACTTTATTGCTTTTTCTCCCGATCCTGTTTCTATATTTACATATATATATATATATATATATATATATATATATATATATATATATATATATATATATATATATATATATATATATAGAAAAGGGATCAGGAGAAAACGCTCAAAAGTGTGAGAACGGTGAGAACACATCCTGGCCAAACACGTGTCCCGCGGCATAGAGAAGGGCGGAGTGGCTTTTTTGTCTTTTCAATCTTCTTTTATTTTCCCAACGCGGTATAATATTTTCTGGCATCTAAGTTTTTTTTGGCGTTAATTGTATTTATTAAAGTTTTTGGCATTGAATTAATTGTTTTTTTGTCATATATATAATTTTTGGCGTTATAGCGTTTTCTGATTAATTTTTTTTGGCGTTTGTGGCGTTTTGTATAATAATTCACCACGAGTCATTAATATTTGCATAAGATTACAATAAGACCAATTTTTTTGGCGTTTAGTGAATTTTTTGGCGTTTAATACTCTTTACAAGGTGCTTTACCAGCAGCAGCTGTTCTCCCAGTTTTCATACTACTAGAGTTTTGGTGTTTCTAGTTTTTGGCGTTTTATATAATAATGTATTTTATTTATAGAGAATTAGATAACTAAACAACATATAACTTGATATCAAAACAATATAAAATGAAAACAAAAATAATAAAAAATGGTAATCTAATTTTTCTTCCCAATCTTCACTGTCATTAGTCTCTTCCTTCTTGAATTTGTTTTTGGCGTTTTGAACCTTTTTTGAATACTTTAGCTAGATGCCAACTTTCCTTCATAAACCCCGTCTTTTTCAGAAGAAGCTGCTTAGTGGCAACCTGTTTTTGGGTGTGATATTCTTGTTTGGTGGCATGTCATTAAAGATCAACTCTTGCTTGATGCTATTTGTAACAATGGAGTCCAAAATAGCATTTTACACTTGTGTTGATCCCTTTATTCCATGCATATAATCATCAAGAACAAAGCTCACATGATGGCATATCACTGTCATCAGTCTCTTTTTCTTGAATATTTGTCCATCTCATTCAGCAAAATATTATTGAGTTAACCCCCTCAGAAGAAGGATCCATTTCAGTGAAAGCTTTGCCATCTGTGGCGTTTAAAAGTGAGTGGTTTCTAAAGGATATGGCGTTTTGTGTTTTCTGGGTGTGATTAATTTCATTGTGTATAGACCCCTCTCTTATAGGAGTTTTTTGGTGCATAGTTTAGGCGAGACTTTTTATTGTAATAAATCATAGTAATAAAGTAACTGTCTTTTCAGTTACTGTTTTTGTATTTACTGTGTTGATCAGCTTTTATCAGTTTTATAGGTTATAGACGTCCCATCTTCTAAGTTTGGCGTTTTTTTAAATGGCGTTATGCAGACCAAGATGACAAAATACAATAACGGAGTAAATAAAATTTTAAGCAGGAAAAATATGTTTTATTATTTTTGGCGTTTTGTAAGAGTTAACCATTTTTAGTATTTTTTGGTGTTTTGCTAATAAAGATAGAAATATATCATTTAATTATTTTTAAAAAAAGAAGATTACATAGAAGAAAAAAAAAGAAGAAAAAAATTAAAAGCGTTCGTCAGAAGGTACTTTATCTGAAAAGTATCCATCACTTGCGTCATCTTCTTCCTCCTCGGAGTCTTCATCTGGATCTTCATCCATGTCATCACCTTCACCTCCATCAGCTTCTTGTTCTTGAAGATTCTGAAGCCTCCACCTGAACATGTCTTGCATTAACTCCAATTTTGAGTCTATTTCTGTGTTGGTACAAGTGGCGTTATGCAATTCTTCCATGAAACCCAGACGCTGCTTTGTCATGATGTTCTCTAGCCAGTAGACTTCCTGCTCTCCGATGTCGTATGTAACCATCACCATGTCTGTTTTATCATCAAAACGCCATGATGTCATGACAGGGCCCGGCTTCACATCTGCTTTGATTGGTCCAAATTTGCTGGTTAATGCTTTCATAAGCATATGTGTTTCATGGCATTCGTTGTCTAGAGCGATGCCAATGGATAATATTCGCCTCTGTATCTCTTCTTCCATCTTCAGAATTGCCCTGACGATCTTAACATACACCCTCTTTCTGTTGTCAAAAAGGAGGACGTATCGCCTGATTCCAAGAGTGTATCTCCACGAAACGATTGTTGCCATTTTTGGCGTCTTGGTTAAGCTGCCTTTTTTTGTTAAAGATGTTTTTTTTTTTTTTTTTTTTTGCAGAAAATGGATAGACTTAAGTGATTTATGGAAGTTATGTTTTACCTTGTTTATATAATGATGTTTTGGCGCTTAATTTAGGAGGGAATTTCTTCTAATAAATGTTAATAACTGAAATTCAATTACTGTGTTGTTTCATCTTCCTGTAATATTCAACGCATATTATTACTATTTTTTGGCGTTTTGTTTTTAATGGCGTTTTATTTTTTTTGTTTGGCGTTTTATCATCTGATGGAACTTTGAATATGAACGTAAAAGACCCTTTTACCCTTAATGAAGCGCGTCCCACGTAATAAAATTGATGTTATTTAGGAAAATGCCACCGCGCAATCTAGTCCATGGATTGTTTTGATCGGACGACCCATAAACGTTCTCACCGTTGTCACACTTTTCACCATTTTCTCTAAATCCTGTCCTTATATATATATATATATATATATATATATATATATATATATATAGGTAGAGGATCCTGTAAAAAGTGCTTAAAGTGTGAGAAGTGTATTATAACACTATATATAATACTATATAACACCATATAAACACCGTATAACAATATGTAACACCATATAATACCATATAACACTATCTAACACTATATATCATTATATAACAAATATAACACTATAGGTTGTCAGATAGCATGTCTATGATAGATGTATAGTGTTATATTTGTTATTTAATGATATATAGTGTTACATAGTGTTATATGGTATTATATGATGTTACATATTGTTATACGGTGTTTATATGGTGTTATATAGTATTATATATAGTGTTATAATACACTTCTCACACTTTAGGCCCTTTTTACACTATCCTTACCCTATATATATATATATATATATATATATATATACATATATAGGGTAAGGTTCATGCGAGAACCACCTTTATTGCGAGAACCGCGAGAACCAATGTGAACACAACCTAAAATAGCTTAAAAAAACCTAAAAAACCCTAAAAAAACCTAACCCCCCCTCCCCCAAGCTAAATGCTAAAAACTAAAACTTCCAAAAAAACCTAAAAAAAACCTAACCCCCCCCCCCCACAAGCTAAAATGCTAAAAACTAAACCCCCAAAAAAACCTAAAAAAAATCTAAAAAAATAAAAAAAAAATCTAAAATTTTTTTAATATTTTTTTGTTAAAATCGCTACTTTTAGTAGCCAAAATTTTTTTTTTAAATTTAAAATTTTTTTTGGCTACTAAAAGTAGCGATTTTTTTTCTAAAAAGTATTAAAAAAAAATTATTTTTGTGTGTTTTTTAGCTATTTTTAGGCATTTTTGGTTTTGTTCACATTGGTTCTCGCGATTCTCGCAATAAAGGGTGGTTCCTAACGGATCTTTGTCATATATATATATATATATATATATATATATATATATATAGGGTAAGGGTATTGTAAAAAAGACCAAAAGCGTGAGAAAGGTAAGAAAGAATCTCAGCCATTAGATCTAAATTAATTGAAAAGGGTAAACAAGTAATTTTATCATTAATTCAATTAATTAAAAACTTCCCATAACCGCCACCTTAATTATAGGAAGTATATAACACCATTCAGCAAATATATAACACCATTCAGCAAGTATATAACACCATTCAGCATTCAGCAAGTATATAACACCATTCAGTAAGTATATAATACCATTCAGCAAGTATATAGCACAATTCAGTAAGTAAATAAACCATTCAGCAAGTATATAACACCATTCAGCAAGTATATAACACCATTCATTGACTAAACAACTGATCGAAACATATTTTTTTCTCTATATAAGTATAGCAATATGGTACTCATATTAGAGATAAAAAACGCTCGTTATTATGGTGTAATTTTAAAAAAAAAAAGTTACGTATAAAAAGTTATTGACGTTTAAAAATGACGGGGGAAGTTACATGTGCATTACCTAATTTCTAGTGGGTTTAAAAGACTATATTGCCCCTAGATATTTCAAATCAGTCCAAATTAATGAAAATATTTTACAATTTGGTCCCTATTGATCTCAACCATTAGATCAAAAGATCTAATGGCTGAGATTCTTTCTTACCCTTCTCACACTTTAGGCCTTTTTTACAGAATCCTCTACCTATATATATATATATATATATATATATATATATGTATATATATATATACATATATATATATATATATATAGGGGACTCCTAAAATGAAAACCACCTCCAGTTGTAAGAACCGTGGGAACTTTTTGACCCGGGGCGAGTTGGACCAATTTTTTTTTTCATAAACGTAGATGCGTGTATGATAAACACATTTGTAAAAAATAAATTAAAAAAAAAAAGTCGTGTATGTAGTTTTGAGCACCACAAGTTTGTGTTTACGGGTACCGTAAATTTTAAAATTTACGGTACCCGTAAACACAAACTTGTGGTACTCACAACTACACACACGACATTTTTTTTTGAATTTAAATGTATTTATAATACACGCATCTACGTTTATGAAACAAAATTGGTCCACATCGCCCCGTACGGTGTAGTTCTCACGGTTCTTACAACTGGAGGTGGTTTTCATTTTAGCGGTCCCCTAAATATATATATATATATATATATATATATATATATATATATATATATATATATATATATATATATATATATATATATATATTTATTTATTTTTAGAGTGAAAACCATCCCACAGTTGCGAGAACCGTAGGAACCACTCTCCACTAATCAGATAATAATGACACATATACACTATTATTTTAAAACCTAAAGGGTAATTTAGTTATTTACTCAACCCTATCAAATCATCTCTTATATCACTGTTACTTTTGACAGACTTTATATCACTCCATCATCTATCTCTCTCTCTCTCTCTCTCTCTCTCTCTCTCTCTCATTCTCAATACCAAACTAATCCATTTCCACCTCCACCACCACTCTGGCACCGCCGCCTATGCTTGACTCCACCGTCGAACGCTTGTCTCCACTGCCCAACCGCCGTTGAACGCTTGTATCCACCGTACCGGTATAGTATGTACCTCCGCCACTGGATTGTCGACTTCGGTGAAGAGCTCACGCGCCTCCCTATCCTCTGCTCCAAGCTATCCAGTTCAAAAACCTTACGAGATAAAATCCACGTTGTTGATTCTGATTCGAAGGTGAAGCAGTGGTTGTTTGGTGGTCTAGGGGTGCACAGTGGGGGCTGGATGGCAGTGGTGGGGTGGTCCGACTGTGGTTTTGTGATTGGTAGTGGGGGTGTGGGGCAGAGGTAGAGGTGTACAAAAAAACTGATTACGCAATCGAAACCGGTAAAAAAACCGGAACCGGTTTTTTTAAAAACCGGTTTTTTTATAACCGGTTCGGTTACAACCGGTTTGACCGGTTATTCATCGGTTACAATATTTCTGGACCGGTTCGGGTTTATAACCGGTTTTTAAAAAAACCGGTTTAATATTCGATTAATAAAAAAACCGGTTAATAACCGGTTAACCGCTAACGACTATAAAAAAACCGGTTTTAACCGGTTAAAAACGCCCAGCATGTATTAACGGTCATATGACCGTTTGAGACCCTTTCTAGCCGTTTTTTTTGGCTTTTTTTTGCCTAAAACTCATCTCCAACTAGTATAAAAGGGTTGTGGGTGTTTAGATTTCATTCACAACACTTGAGAATCTTCAAAAACTCTAAAAAAGTCCCTCATTCTTGTTCGATAACTCTCAAAACGCTATGGCAACGTCTAGTGCCCATGATTCGGTCAATGTTGGCGAGTCTACAAACGAAACGGTGATTCGTGTTGTTCCAACGAAACGCAACCCCGAGGTTTGGTCACATTTTGATTTGTGCGAGATGGCAAATGGTAAAAGAAAAGCGCGTTGTCATCATTTTCAAGGTTTTTACGCCGAAACCGCAAACTCCACGTTGAAGCAACACATCGAAAAATCGTTTTGCAAGGCGTTGAAACAACAACACGTTAGTGGTCAAGCTTCCATGGCAAGTGATGGCGCTAATATTTTCAACTACAATTTCAATATGGTTAGGGATGAAATGGCGAAGTTTGTAATCCAAGAAAGTTTGCCATTCAACCACTTCGACAACCAACGCTATACAAAGATGGTTCAACGAACTCTCCAACCACGATACACCCATGTAAGTCGTGCTACTCTTAGGAGGGATTGTTTAAAATTGTGGAAAAAAGGTAAACTAGAATTAATTTCTTATTTTGAAAAATTAGAAACCGGTGTTAACTTGACTAGCGACGTTTGGTCCGCACCGCACGGTTCACCCGATTCGTATATTTGTGTCACCGCCCATTGGATTGAACCGGCGACGTGGCAAATGATGAAACGCACGATTTTGTTTAAATTATTCGATTACCCTCACACCGGTGAAGCTATATATAAAGTAATCGATAAATGTATTACATAATACAAATTGGAAAATAAAGTTTTTTCAATATCTTTTGATAACGCCTCAAACAACACGAGCGCGGTTATGCGTTTAAAATTAAAATACAATCCGATTTGTGAGGGTACTTTTTTCCATAGCCGATGCGTTGCACACATCATAAATTTGGCCGTTCAAGACGGTTTAAAGGTTATTTAAACACAAAAAGAAGCTTTCAAAAGAATGTTACGAAGTATATTTAGTAACACTCAAAGACATGCAAAATATATTAAAACTTGTAAGGAAGCGGGTCGAATATGCTTAGGACCCAATTGGGACGTTGCTCATAGGTGGAACTCGACTTGCATTATGTTTGAAAAAGCTATTTTGCAAAAAGAAAGTTTAGTAGAATTTCATAACCTTTTGGCTAGTCGTGGAAAGTGTTCGGCTTACCACCCGTCGGGTTGGGAAACTATTGAAAATGTTACACAAGTGCTTCAAGTTTTCAAAACATCAACAAAGACTTTATCGGGGGTTTATTATCCAACAAGTTCATTGGTTCTTCACAATTTGTTTAAAATGTGTTTGAAAGTAAACGAGTTGTCGGTTAGAGGTAGACCATATTGTGACATGGCGGATACAATGAAGGAAAAATTAAGAAAATATTTTAAAGAACTACCGGCGGTTTTCACTTGTGCCGCCGCTCTAAACCCTTGTTTTAATATTTTTGGAGCCGGGTCTTTGATTGAAAAAATTGCACACCAATTGAATTTAAACACCACTCAAGAACCAAACTTTGGTGAAGTCGCAAAAGCTCGTTTCAACGATCAACTTTCAAAATTGTTTGATGTTTATGTAACAAAATATGGTTCAACCGCGTCACACATTCACGCGGCAATGAGAAACGCCGCTTTCGGTGAAGGTTCAAGTCAAATGGAAGATACCGATTTGTATGTTTATAACCAATTGTATGATGAGTCGAGTCAAATGCATCGTGGTAACACTAGTAGTAGTGAACTCGGTCGGTATGGTGGGTCGAACTTTCTACAAATGATGAGTTCACAAGAGTTTAAAATTTTTGATTTGTTGGCTTGGTGGAAAAGTAACGAAAATCAATTTCCGATCTTAGCCACAATGGCCCGAGATTTACTAACGGTCCAAGCTTCCACGGTAGCTTCGGAAAGTGCTTTTTCTATTAGTGGTAGGGTGATTTCGATAAGGAGGACTCGACTAACACCTAAGGCGGTTGAGATGTCGATTTGCTTAAAAGACTACTTGGATGCGGCGGAGAGAGTTCAAGACAAACGTTCACTCGAGGAAGAATTAGATTACGAAGGAGAAGTTTACGAGGACGAGGTCGAAGCCGAATTGACAACCCCAATGACCCATGAAGAAGCCGAATTAGATGAATTCCTACGCAATAGTTCGAGTTCGGGTTCGGCCGAAGAAGATTAAACGACGCTTCTCAAGATATATTTTAGTATTGTAGTTCCACTAAAAATATATATATATATATTAGTGGACGTTCTTGCGGATTAATAGTTTAAGTTTACGCATTTCGTTTGTTATGTTTATCGTTCGTATTTCATTGTTATGTAACCGTTTGTTCCAAGACTAATGATATTATTATGTGTTTAACTTTTTATGAGTTTATTGTTAATTTTTTTTATAAAAAAAAACTGCATTTAGCTGAAAAAAACAGCCCAAATAGCTGAAAAAATGAAAAAAAAAACATGCTGTTAACTTACTGCAGGTTTCTGCACAACCGGTTTTTTTTCCGGTTTTTTTTTTCGGTTGCTGTTAACCGGTTTTTTTAACCGGTTTCAAACATATCGGTTAATAATCAACTGAAAAACCGGTTTTTTTAAAAACCGGTTACAACCGGTTAGGACCGGTTACAATATTTCCCACATAAAACCGGTTATTAACCGTAACCGGTTAATAAAAAACCGGTTTTTTTTTTTGCTGAAAATAACCGGACCGGTTATTAACCGTAACCGGTTTTCCAAAATAACCGATTTGTACACCTCTAGGCAGAGGTGGGGTGACGGTGTTGGTGTTGGTTGACGACCTCAAGAGAGGTGTGGGTTTTTATGTAGGCGGAGGTGACTTTTCACCGATGTCCGGCGAGTACATGAATTGATTTTGTTTGATGTTTCTGAAATTCCCTCGCTTTCCTTCAATGATTTGTTTGGTGGTGTTTAGTGGAGTTGTTTGGGCTTGATTCAGGTTGGTGGGTTTTTTATGTATAGTGTTGATTTCTTTTTGTGTATTTGGTGTATTTTATCATAGGGGTTTTTACAGTTTCTTGCTTGGTGGATCCAAAGAAACGGGTCTTCATTAAGGGTATGGGTTTGGTGTCACTGTTTTCGGGAATGATGCGGATAAGTACTATGAGAAGCTGTTGATGAGTCCAGCGACGTGAGGTGACTTTCACCGATGTCCGGTGACCTGAGGTGACTTTCTCCGATGACCTTCTGATGTAGTGGTAATACGATAAACGAAGATCAAACACGTTGATTCTGTGAATGCCCGTGTTGTTCTTCCCCAACCCCAAAATTCAACCCAAAGGGCTCGGAATTTGAAGTGAAAAACTGTTTTTTCTCAAAATTCAATTCTGATCTTTCATTTCACTAGGGCAATACATAAATAGAAACGGAAATTCAAAACGGGCCTAAAAAAGACAACGGGCCAAACACAAGCCCAAAAACAAAAGGCCCAAAATACTTGAAAAAACATAAAAATGGAAAAAACTAATAGAAATAAGCGTTTTTTCGGCACGGACGATGACCCAAACCGCCTTAGGCGTTTGCAGCAAGTTAGAGCTCGTTCTCCCGTTCGTTTTGACTGGTCACACGCCCCAAACGGACCTCCGTAGCCCAAGTTAGAGCCATTTCAGTGAAGCCCCTTTTGTGACGCGATCTTGGGCCTCCAAGTACCGGATGGCCCGCTCTTCTACGCTTGGGCCCGCATCACCTTCACTGATGTCCGACAACTCATTTTGATGAGTCCGGCGACCTGAGGCATCTCCCGGGTTAAAGCCTTTGAATGTTTCCGCCACTCCTCCTTGGATTGCCGATATCGGGGCATCTGATCACATGGCCAAAGCCCCTGAACATGTCTATAATGCAACCCCTCATATGGGTGATGCCAAAGTAACGTTTGGTAATGGTAACGTTCTTCTCGTGTCTCATCTTGCTCGTTCCTCTATTGGTAACCAACTTCAGTAATAATGTTTTGATTGTCTCCAATCTTACCTAAAATCTATTATCTATTTGTAAATTAACTGCTGAAAATCCAGTTGATGTACTATTATCCTTTCCATCTTTTTATATTCAGGACAGCACCACGAGACAAGTGCTTGCCACAAGAAGAATTGAAGATGGTCTTTATGTTTTACAAGCTGCTCCCAAAGCCATTTTTGATGATTCACATTCCTCGTGGAAAGCTTCTTTTGAGTTATGGCACTGGCATTTGGGTCATGTGTCATTTGACACTGTTTTGCATTTGAATAAAATGGGAGAGTTACATGTCACCTCCCGTCTCCCAAAACCTATTTTGTGTAACCCTCGTCAACTATATAAGGCTCATCACCAACCATTTGCTATTAATGAGAAACGGGCAAATAACCCTTTAGACAAGATCCATTATGATTTTTGGGACCATCTCCAATTACCTCAATCGATAACTATCGATACTATGTGATATTTTTTGAAGATCACTCTAGATTCACATTGTTTTATCCGCGAAAATGTGGTCTTGGACCTGCATTTGAATCTTTTTCGACTGCCATTCGTACCTCTAAGCCACACCCTCCCTACTATGATCTACTTGTTCAAGTCGAGAATCATGAATTATTTCTACGGTCACTTCATAGCAATATAACGCCTCTGGTTGCCGTTAATTCTCAACAGTTTCGTGGTGGCGAGTCTAGGCAACCGTGGTTCTGGTGATCGGTTTCATCGCATCGGCTCTATTGATGGTAGAGATCGTGCATCGGCTCTATTGATGGTAGAGATCGTAGACGTCGACCCCAATGCCAATTATGTAGGAAACGTGGAAACTTTGCAGATTCATGCCCTAACATTGCCTCATTTGTTCCACAAATG
Source organism: Helianthus annuus (assembly GCF_002127325.2). NCBI lineage: Eukaryota > Viridiplantae > Streptophyta > Magnoliopsida > Asterales > Asteraceae > Helianthus > Helianthus annuus. Next base: position 174,056,010 of record NC_035448.2, on the reverse strand, counting down.
AGCCCTACTGATGCTGAACTAGCAAATGCCTTCCTTGTTCAATGCAATGTTTCTGCCATTCCTCCTTGGATTGCTGACACCAGGGCATCTGATCACATGGCCAGAGCCCCTAAACATGTCTCTAATGCTACCCCTCATACGGGTGATGCCAAAGTAACATTTGGCAATGGTAACGTTCTTCTCGTGTCTCATATTGGTCATTCCTCTATTGATAACCAACTTTAGTAATGATGTTTTGATTGTCCCCAATCTTACTAAAAATCTATTATCTATCAGTAAAGTAACTGCTGAAAATCCAGTTGATGTTCTATTATCCTATCCATCTTTTAATGTTTAGGACCGCATCGCGAGACAGGTGCTCGCCATAGTAAAAATATTGGAGATGGTCATTATGTTTTACAAGCGGCTCCCACAACCCTTTTTGCAGATTCACATTCCTCCTGGAAAGCTTTTTTTGAGTTATGGCACCTGCTTTTGGGTCATGTGTCATTTGACACTATTTTGCATTTGAAAAAAACGGGAGAGTTACATGTCACCTTCGTCTCCCAAAACCTATGTTTTGTAACACTCGTCATCTATATAAGGCTCATCGCTAACCATTTGCTATTAATGAGAAATGGGCAAATAACCCTTTGGAGAAGATCCATTGTGATTTGTGGGGACCATCTCCAATTACCTCAACCGATAACTATCGATACTATGTCATTTTTGTTGATGATCACTCTAGATTCACATTGTTATATCTGGGAAAATGCGGTCTTGGACCTGCATTTGAAACTTTTTCGACTGCCATTCGCACCTCCAAGCCACACCCTCCCAACCGTGATCTACTTGTTCAAGCCGAGAATCATGAGTTATTTCTAATGTCACTTCATGACAATATAACGCCTTTGGTTGCGTTTACTTCTTAATAGCTTCGTGATGGCAGTTTAGGCAACCATCGTTCTGGTGGTAGGTTTCATCGCACCGGGTGTATTGATGGTAGAGGTCGTGGCCGTCGACCCCCACAATGCCAATTATGTAGGAAACATGGACACTTTGCAGATTCAAGCCCTAACATTGTCTCATTTGTTCCACAAAAGAACCCTACTAATGCTGAACTTGCAAACGCCTTCCTTGCTCATTGTAATGTTTCCACCACTCCTCCTTGGATTGCTAATACCAGGCATCTGATCACATGGCCAAAGCCCCTAAACCTGTCTCTAATGCTACCCCTCATACGGGTGATGCCAAAGTAACATTTGGCAATGGTAACGTTCTTCTTGTGTCCCATATTGGTTGTTCCTTATTGGTAACCAACTTTAGTAATGATGTTTTGATTGTCCACAATCTTACTAAAAATCTATTATCTATTAGTAAATTAACTGCTGAAAATCCAGTTGATGTTCTATTATCCTATACATCTTTTAATGTTCCGGACCGCACCGCGAGACAGGTGCTCGCCACAGGAAGAATTGAAGATGGTTTTTATGTTTTACAAGCAACTTCCAAAGCCCTTTTTGCAGATTCACATTCCTCGTGGAAAGCTTCTTTTGAGTTATGGCACCTGCGTTCGGGTCATGTGTCATTTGACACTATTTTGCATTTGAATAAAATGGGAGAGTTACTTGTCACCTCTCGTCTCCCAAAACCTATTTTTTGTAACCCTTGTCAACTATATAAGGCTCATCGCCAACCCTTTGCTATTAGTGAGAAACGGGAAAATAACCCTTTGGATAAGATCCATTGTGATTTGTGGGGACCATTTCCAATTACCTCAACCGATAACTATCGATACTATGTGATATTTGTTGATGATCACTCTAGATACACATTGTTTTTTCCGGGAAAATGCGGTCTTGGACCTGCATTTGAAACTTTTTCGACTACCATTTGTACCTCCAAACGACACCCTCCCTACCGTGATCTACTTGTGCAAGCCGAGAATTATGAATTATTTCTACTGTCACTTCATGACAATACAACGCCTCTGGTTGCCTTTAATTCTCAGTAGTTTCGTGGTGCCAGTTTAGGCAACCGTGGTTCTGGTGGTTGGTTTCATCGCGGCGGCTCTATTGATGGTACAGGTCGTGGTCGTCGACCCCAATGCCAATTATGTAGGATACATGGACACTTTGCAGATTCATGCCCTAACATTGCCTCAGTTGTTCCACAAAAGAACCCTACTGATGCTGAACTAGCAAATGCCTTCCTTGCTCATTGCACTCTTCCCGTCACTCCTCCTTGGATTGCTGATTCCGAGGCATCTGATCACATAGCCAAAGCCCCAAAACATGTCTCTAATGCTACCCCTCATACGGGTGATGCTAGAGTAACATTTGGCAATGCTAACGTTCTTCTCGTGTCTCATATTAGTCGTTCCTTTATTGGTAACCAACTTCAGTAATGATGTTTTGATTGTCCACAATCATACTAAAAATCTATTATCTATTAGTAAATTAACGGCTAAAAATCCAGTTGATGTTCTATTATCCTATCCATCTTCGTATATTCAGGACCGCACCGCGAGATAGGTGCTTGCCACAGGAAGAATTGAAGATGGTCTTTATGTTTTACATGCCGCTCCCAAAGCCCTTTTTGAAGATTCACATTCCTCGTGGAAAGCTTGTTTTGAGTTATGGCACTTACGTTTGGGTCATGTGTCATTTGACACTATTTTGCATTTGATTAACACTGTAGAGTTACATGCCACCTCCTGTCTCCTAAAACCTATTGTGTAACCCTTGTCAACTATGTAAGGCTCATCGCCAACCCTTTGGTATTAATGAGAAACGGGCAAATAACCCTTTGGACAAGATGCATTGTGATTTGTGTGGACCATCTCCAATTACCTCAACCGATAACTATCGATACTATGTGATATTTGTTGTTGTTCACTCTAGATTCACATTGTTTTATCCGTGGAAAACCAAGTTTGGTTTTTATAATATCTTATGGTTTTCATGAAATTTGTTCAAACCCAATTTATGGCGGTACATAATTCTTAAATCATAATGTCAAACAATTATTCGATGAAAATGGCATTTTTCACCATGTCTCGTGTCCCTACACACCCCAACAAAATGGAAGGGTGGAAAGAAAACACTGGCATCTTGTTGAAACTGGTTTAGCCATGATGTTCAATGGCCATGTTCCATCTAATTATTTGGTTGAATCATTCAGCACAACACAACTGTCTATATCATCAATAGACTTCCTACTCGCGTGCTAGAAGGAAAATCCACATTTGAACTATTATACTCTCATAAACCATGCTACAACAACCTTTGTGCTTTCGCCTGCCGAGTATACCCATATATACGAGATTATGCAGAATACAAGCTTGCACCACGTAGTGTCCTGTGCATATTCGTGGGGTATTGTCCTCAATTAAAGGGCACCGCTGCCTTGACCCAGAAACTAACAAAATATACATTACCCACCATCATGCCCGGTTTGACGAACAAACTTTTCCCTTTCCTGGTGACAAATCCATAACCAACTTATCCACTTTGCCCCTATATTGGTTTATGGATGACATAAACTCCACCCAAAAATCAACACTTGTCCAAACCCCGACCCAATCACAACCTCCTACACCCTAACCCCTTGTGACCTTTGCTATGATGATGTTGGGTCGTCCTCACCTCAGCCCACCCATCGAGAGCCCACAACCTCTAGCCCACCAGCTTCACATAATACACCGCCCCAAACCTAGTCGCCCCATACAATCCAAACACACTTCACGGATCACACACCCCCTACAGCCTAAACCAGCTCACCCACCCCTCAGCCCACTAACACCGAGTGCTCTGCGCCCACAAACCCCGCTACTTTCGAGTCCGATAATCTCGACACCTCAACCATTTCTGACGCACCTTGTACCACCCTCCATGTCCTTAGTACCCCTACCCCTCCACCAGTTGTATCCACCCATACTAGAGCCAAGGCGGGCATTTTCAAACCCAAGTATCCATTCGATTCCTCCCACACCTAAACTCATGGCCTTTATGCAGCCCTATTTTCCTCCACTGAACCAAGGGGTATAAAACTGCCGCCAAAACCCCCAACTGGTTGGAAGCCATGAACACTGAAATGACTACCCTTCTTAACAACAATACTCAGTCATTAGTTGTCACACCCCGATATTTCCACGTATTACCGGTGGGCCCGGTGGGGAGTATCGTGACGTAGTTGAGATCGTCATATTCAAACAACAAAATTTAATGCACATCGGAAACAAAAGATCAATATATTACAAACCCATAAAGAGTAATATCAAGTATTACAAAAACGGTTGTAAAAGATCCACAAGCAGATCGAAATTAAAAAGGAAAGATTGTTCAACAGATTTAAAGGCATCTAAGCTTGCAAGACTCTTTATTGATGCTAGGAGTAGCCAGCCTATTCCGATTAGTACCCGCACTTAGCCTTTTTGGAAAATACGTCATTTACACTGGTAAATACAATTAATTGACTCATTTTGAAAATGTTTAAGAAAATTGATTTGAATGCACAAGGCACAAAATATCTTTTATAACTTGGGATAATTATTTATATATAAACTTGTAAAAGAATTACATGTTCGTTATACGTTCAGTATCCTGGGTTGAATACCGGGTTAAAGATCAATAGACACACCACATGATATAATCCCACGGCGAGTTATTCTCGAACCGGCGGTTATACCTTTTTATATATATTCACTGGCAGGTGTATGCCTACACCCCGTGCTAAGGCCGCGGCCATTTCAATGAATGATGCCAAGGATATCCAGGACATGGTCATTAACCCCCCAAAGGCTTTAAGCAAACAAAACAGTTTAAACGGGTCATCTCAATGAATTAACCTTTATACGATTAACAATTCAATGCCTGACCAAGCGGTATTTTATATACCGTACCCCAAGCCCGTATAAGGGAAAATAAGTTAAAAGTATTTACCTGAGCAAGTATATATCACAATCAGTGAGTGCAAGTAGCTTTTACTGGGCTCCTAATCTGGAACGAAGGTTTTAATAACCTATTAGATTCTTAACGGGTCTTAATTAAGCCTAAACTTAGACCAGTTAGTTTTAAAGGAAGATATACGGTTCAAAACGCACGATTAAGCGAAGACCGGATTAGAATGTGGTTTAGACCTGACAAGTTTGTATACTTGTATAATATGGGTAAACTAAACACATTCTGGATTTTGAGTTAAAAAAAAGATAAGGTTTGACCCGTTTCGGCTAATTTATGCAAACTAGTTACATAAACCGCGCCGAACGCGAAAAATGCGTAACGGATACCAAAAGAGTCATGAACAGGTTTCCTAAGTTAATATGCCCTAATTATGTTGTGATATCAGTAGGATACCTTCCATTTTGCCCCAAATGGATTTAAACTCAAATTATGCATTGTAGGGGTATTTTGGTCATTTTAAAGCTTATATCAGAGTTTAAATATTAATCTGAGTTTCAGGTCTGATATAATCAGTAAAAATATTTATTTTTATAAGTCATAACAGTAGGGTATTGCATATATGTGAAATTTATCATTTATAACCAAACTACGCACCGAAGGGGCATTTTGGTAATTTCACATAAGCTTAAAAGGTCCAATCTGGAAATCCGAGTTAAAAAACTTTTGCTTACTGTTAAAGTATAAAAATTTACTAAAAATATCAGTAGGTATTAAGTCTTATATGTGAAAAATGGTTTTAATACATTATATGCGTTTTAAACGCGTAAAAAGACGGTTTTAAGCGATTTCCGGGTTTTATAAGAAAAGCTTATGTTTTTATCATTCCAGAAGGCTTAAAATATTTGATTTATCATATAAAATCAGTAGCAAAAAGTTTGGTATCAAAATATTATGTAAAACTCTTTTTTGTGCAAGAAAAGGGTATAACCGACAATTACCGAATCAAAGCTAGAACCCTATGTTATGCTCAGCTTAAAAAATAAATAAAAATCTTTAAAAATCCCAAAATATTATATTACATCAGTGGGTAAAAAGTTTGGTATCAAAATTTGGGCTTAAATAGGCTATATGCTAATTATGCCGTTTAATTAATAAAAAGCTTCTTAATTATGATATTGAGCATAACTCCTAATCTAGACCTCAAATTGATGTTAAATTTTTAGGACAAGTTTATAAATCAGTAACAAAGATTATTGTCCTCTCACATTTTCAAAAATCTCATTTTAAGGTCAAAAGGGCATAATGGTCAACATTTAGGCATATAACGGAAACATGCAAATGAATCGGATAACTAAGGAATCAAGTTGTAAAACCTCAGAGGGTTACACTAACCTATAACCTGGTCCTAATAGAGCTCTAAGGCATTTCTAAAATATGCTACATTGGGTCAGAACTGAAAGTCAAAGCAAAAGTCTACTTTTGCGACTTTCGGTTCCGAACCGAGCTTAAACTGGAAGTTGTCAGGTTGAACATGTTTAGACATGTTCTTACATTAATTACCAAGTTATATGAGTGATAAAATAGGTTGCATGGCTTCTACATTGTTAATTATGTGTTTATTTGAAAATTAGCTTTCTGTTGACTTTTTATATAAAAGTTTGACCTGACAATTAACCTAGTTAGGGTGGGAATCAAAGGGTGCCCTTTTAAGGGTTTATTACCCATATAATTACCAACTCATAGCTACTTTCAATTCGATAATTGACTGGACCATTAGTGATTAATCACTTAGTCAAACCTTAATTACGATGGTTTGACTTTGGGCCATTAAACTAAGTAAAACTGAATTAAGAGAGGTTAAGGAAGCTTACTGAAGTCCTTAGTACGAAAATGAAGATTAGAGAATCCTTCTTGAGGTCCAGAGAGCTCCAGAATAAGAGTTTGAATGATTTCAAATGAGTGCCCAAAATGTTGCAACAAGGGACTTCTTATATAGTGAGTTTAATTGCATGGGATCTTTACACATAAGTCCAGGAGTGATCCCAGATCAGTCCAATTGCCCCCTATGCATGAAAAACTGTTGGTGCAGCCCCTGGGATCGAAAAATGGTAAGTTAAGGCGGTGTAACAGGCTGAAACAGACACTTGTGCAATTTTTCTGTCGCTGGCAGTCTCAGGCGGCCCGCGTAAGAGACCTTAAGGTCTTACGCGGCCGGTATGAATCCCAGGCTCAGGTTACAAGTTTCCCAGTTTTGCATTTTAGGTCCCTGGTCCTTCCAAACTTGATTTTAACTTGTTTTTATTACATTTTAACCCCCGATCTTGACTTTTAAGGACCCTAAGTCATAAACCAACTTTGTTAAGTCCCCGGGTTTTTTACGATCACCGAAAAGTCATGAATTTCAACGTTGACGCTTTTAACCCCTCACTTACGAATGTTAGCATAACTTTCTCATACCTTATCGAAACCTTGTGAAATTTTTATCACTTATTCTAGTGAGCATAATTAATCGTTACAAAGCTTCGGGTTCGTTAAAAGATCACTCAGAGGTATAAATTAAACATGTTGACACTTTTAACCCTTGCGTTTTGTAATCTTTCACTTTCTTCCACAAATGGCCTGTTAGTGCACTATGTCTGTTGTCTTCGTCTTGTATCATGTAGTGTAATAGAATGTCAGATCTAGGCACGTTTTACGAGAAAACAAACGAAATAAGGTTTAGAGCTAATTCCGCACGGAATTACCAGTGGGTAATTCCGCACGAAATTATCTATCTAATTCCGTTTGAATTCTGTAATCTCGTTTGTATGGGTAATTCCACGTGTAAAGTAATTTCGTTTGAGACTTGTTCAAACGGAATTACCTAGTCTATAAATAGGGGAACATTCCGTTTCATTTGGAACGGAATTAGATCTTGTGATTCGGTAACGAAGTGCTGTCGAATTGTCTCCAGGTGCTGTAAAACTATTATATCAATACAAGAGACATTATAATTGAATCGAGCGTCCGTTTCATTGATTCCGCCTTTGATTCGGATATACAACTCTTCTGAACGACTCATTCAGGTCATACAACGATCCTACAAGTGGTATCAGAGCTCAGGAAGAAGAGTTCAACTTGATTTCATCAGTTTTCTGACTTCTACACCTTCTTTTTCAAATTCACAAGTTTTTACGGACAAAATGGACTGAATTTCACACATCACATGTGAAATAGTGTTTTAACAAAGCCTTGAGAGAATCAGATCAAAATTCAGACTAAAAATGACTAAAATGGGCCAAAAATCTAATTCCGCTTGAACGAACATTTTAATTCCGCTTGAAAAATTGAGGCAATTTGAAACGAAATTACTGATTTTGTTTGAATTTCATCTAATTCCGCTCGAAAAGAGTTATTCCGTTTGAAAAGGTTTACACGGAATCAGTTATTTCGCTTCAAAGTGTAATTCCGTTTGAAGATTTCGCTTGAAACAAGTAATCCCGTTTGAAGTTCTAATTTCGTTTAAAGTGTCATCCAAGTGATTTCTTTTGAAATCTAATTCCGCACCAAAGTGATTTCGCTTGAAATCTATTTCCGTTTGAAGATCACTTTTCCATTTGAAAGTGGACATTTCGCGTCAAGATCATTTCACGTCAACTGAGTGTCAGTTTATTTCAAGTTGTTTGATATTGATTAAACTGATTGTGTTTGTTTGTTTGTTTTTGTCTCCAGGTAATTCAAGAAATACACATCATGGCTGAAGAATTTTAAAACACATTCTACAATGCGTTCACATCCGAATCATCCGAAATTACAACTGTCACACCAAAAACCATTACAAAAGTAATAAATGAGAACATTAAACATGATAACTTCTATGGAACACACTCAAAGCCACCAACTCTTGAAAGTATTGAAGATTATACATGGTGGAAAGAGCGTTTCATCAACTGGGTAAAAGCCTATGCACACGAGAGCTGGTTCTGTTTGGAGTTTGGATATGAAAGACCAAAGGATGATAAAGGAGAAGATCTTCCACTTAAGAAATTATCCAAAGATGACAAATCCGAATTTGTTGCTGAACAGAGAATGATTGCTTTAATTCAATCATCCATCAGAAATGACATGTTTGCCCTGTTACAACATAATGGATCTTCAAAATCCATTTGGGAAGCTTTACGGGTTAAGGCTGAGGGGGGTAAACAAATCAGGAAAAACAAAATTGCTTTATTAAAGAAAGAATTTGATTTGTTTGATAGTCTTAACGGTGAATCAGTTCGACAAATGATTGAACGTTTTTGTGATCTAAAAATTGAACCGGAAAGATTTAAGATTGAAAAAACAAGAGAAGAAATAATTGACAAAATCATAGAAGCATTACCACGAGCTGATCAGTGGCAAACGTTTATGTTCATTTTGAAAAATTATGTTTTGTATGAAACAATTTCTCTTGATGCGTTAATTGAAAAGATTGAAACTCAGGAGCTTGAATTGCATAAAAAAAGCAAGATGAGCAGTTCTTCACATCAACAGAATGTTGGTTTGTATTACAAAGGTAATTTACCTTCGGTGAAAGCTGATAGTTCACCAAAGACAACATTTAGTGGTGAAAGAACAAAAGAATCTCAGACAAGCTCATCAGGCTACAATCCGGGTTATCATTCATTTGCTTCAAAAGCTAGTTCTGAAGAAGCAGAGGAGATACTGTGCAACATTGCTCTTAAGTTGAAAAATTCTCCGGCTATGAGTATCAATGCAGCTAAACAGTAAATGAGCTTTCTTGCATCAGTTCTGGAATCGTATGAAGGTCTAGTTGCAGGCAAAATTGGAAATTCCGAATTGACCAAAGAAGACTACGACCAGATTGATCCAGAAGAAATGGATCTCATAGACATTCGCTGGTGTTTAGCAAGTTGCATTCGCAGAGCTCAGAGATACATGGAGATTACCGGGAAGCAATCATTAGGTGGTCCGTCAACAAAGCTTGGATTCGATAAATCCAAAGTGACTTGCTTCAGATGTAAACAAAAAGGTCATTTCAAAAGAGAATGTAGAAATTCTGAACTTGCTGAAACGGAGAAACCTTTCAATGATGATTATTATCGAAAGGCGATTTACCACCATAGCAGAGAAGAGCCAAAGATTATTGAAAATAATCCAAGAGAAAAATCAAGAGCACTTGCTGTATTCCATGATGATGAAGGTTTTGATTGGAGTCAGATTCTTCTAGAAGAAGATCGTTTGGAAAATATAGTTACAACTCATGGCAGAAAAACATCAAAAAGTCAACGTTATGTTTTCGTTGCTGAAATTCAAGAGGAAAACAAGGAAGAAAAAGGCACAACTGAAATCAAAGAGAAAACCAGAGAAGAGATTCCGAGTCAGAAAACATACCGGGAAAGAAACATTGCTTTGAACAGAATGAATGAAATGCAAGAAGAGTATGAGAGTGCTGTCAGTAATAAGAGATGGGATAAGAAGAGAGAATGCTATTTCAACAGAGAAGGTAAACCTGTCGTTCCGAAGAAAGACATAATTTTTGAAGATGTTCTTCTTTTAATTCCTCGATCTGCTGAATACTATAGAAATGTATTAAAAGATGACACATATGCAAAAAGACATGAAAAGGAAATAAGATATGCCATGACATCGTGTTTGAGAAAGAGAAATGAAGAGAGAATGAAGAAGAATGTTGAAGATATGGTGAACAGTTTGAAGAAAGTTGCTGAAGAGGTTAAAGCTGAAACTGTTGAAGTTGAGGTTGTGAAGAAAGTCGAAGTTGTTAAGAGGAAGATTTGAAGATTGTTGAGAAAGAAAAGATTGAAGAAAAAGTTGAGGTGAATGAAAAAGGATGAGAAAGTTGTCACTGAAGAACAATAGGTTGTAGAAGATGAGAAGAAAATTGAAAGTTTGGCTGTAGTGAAGAATGAGATTTTGAAGGTTGCTAGTGATGCGGGTGATGAAGTTGGTGTTGAAGGAAAGCAGAAAGATGCTGATCAGACAGAAATTGCAGTAAACACCAAAGTGCCAATCACTGAGGTAAATTCTGATTCTGAAATCTTAAAAACGATTGAACAGTGCAAGAAATGCAAGGAACCATGCAGTGTTTGTACTGAAAAAGATGAAAAGTTCAGAACAAGAAATCTTGAATTCACAAGAGTTGAAGAAGTTTTCAAAAATAAATGCAAAGAAATGATAGAAAACGAAAAAGTTTTAAAAGAAAATAATGAAAAACTTTTAGAAAGGTGTAAAAAATTAGAAAAACAAAATGAAGTTTTGAAAGAAAATGTTTTGAAAAAGACAGAAGAATGTGATCAAAAGGAAAATATGTGTCAAGAAATGAAGAAAGAATTGATTCAATAAAATTGGCAAATCATATTACAAAAGAGTCATATGAAAAGGTGAAGGGTGAAATGAAATTTGCTCAATCTAGATTGAATTACTGTTCTGAAACATCAAAGGAACTAAAACGAATGTATGAAATAAAGCATGGTGTTGTAAATTCATATATTTAAGATGTTGCTAAGCTAAAACGTCAGATTGCTGATTTAGAACAGGATAATAACAAATTAAAAAGTTACCATGCATCATCATACGTGCTTGAAAGAATTTTCAACATAAAACCGGATGGGAAAGATTCTGAGCAAAACAAGAAAGGTATTAGCTCAGAGTTTCATCAAGTACCACCACCGGAAAAGTTTGTATTTTATGATGATGAAAAGGTCGAAAAAGCTTTCAACATGGTAGATCAATTTCCAGACAACTTTGACGTAACCTATTCCAAATCTGATGATTTTATTGATTCAGAGGTGGTAGGTAAGGTCATTGAAATTGTGTTGAAAGAAGAGTCGGTTGAAACAGGTAATTCTGAATCACAGGATGAAAATGAAGGTAATTTTCATGATGGATATCTGAAAAATTCAAAATCTGAGAAAAATCTTAATGATGATTCAAAAGGATTGGTTTATACCGTGATTGGATCGGACAAGTTATTCTTAGATGTTGTATTCCCGATTCAGAATGTGATTTCAGAAAAGATTGATAAAGTTTTCAAAATGGTTGAAATTGAAAAGTCTGAAATTTCAAAGTTTGCTGATAAAGGTCACAAAAGTTTTATAATAAATCCGGTTTCAAAGAGAAAAACATGAAGGCTGGGTTGGGTTATAAGAAGAAACAAAATTGGAAGAAAAATGAAACACCAAATTTTCAGGAAAAAATGAATTTGTTCATGGAACAACTTCAGAAGAAGAGAAAGAACTAAAATTTAGACGACAGTCTAATGACGAGTTCTTAGCTCAAAAGAAAAAGCAACAACCACAGGTCAAAGATGTTTCCAAGAGAACATGTTTCAAATGTGATCAAATTGGACATCTTACGCGCAAGTGTCCAAATCTGAAACCTGTTGATGTTGACAAAAAGAAGTCTGAAAATGTTGAGAAACAAAAATCTGAGGATGTGAAACAAAGGTCAACCAGATATGAGTCGAAACAAACTTGGAGGTATAATACAAACAAGTTTGCTTCCAATCAAACTTGGAAATCAAACCCGAATAGGTTCGATTCAAGACAGACCTAGAACTCTCACACACCAGATTTAGAACAACGCAAAGTTGGAAAACATCAGTTGATATGACAAAACCTCAGCAGTTTTGGAAACAAAATGTTGTTGTTCAAAATCAAAATGCTCAAAAAGATTCACATTTTTACAAACGAGGAACACCTAATGGTCAAACTTGGTTGGTTAAGAAACCAATGACTTTGGTAAATGATGAAAAAGTTGAAGTGCAAATTGAAAAAATCTTTGTGAAAGATAACAAAGACTTTCCAACATTGAATGAATATTTTGAATGTGCAGGTGCTCAACAAAACCAAAGATTGTGAGAATGGAAGTTGGAGCAGCCTGACACAACAGGGAGAGGAGGCTGCTCAACCCTGTGTTGGGTGAAACAGGGAGTTTATTTGTTTTATGTACATAAATAAACAATATTTCAAAAATCTAAAAATTGAAAAATTTAAAAAATACAAAAATATGTTATATGTTACTTGAATATGCCGAAACCCTCACGGCGGAACAAACATGATTAATTTCACAAGATTGAAAAACGGTTTTCAAACTGTAAAAGATCAGTGTGTTGTAAATCATGGGGGTATCTTGGTATCTTATATTTTCTGCTTAATGTGCTCCGGAAAACATAAAATGGATGGCGAGACAAAGCTATCTACATCGGTTATCAAATTTTCTTTAAATGATTTTGCATTTTAGGGGGAGTAAGAATATTTCAGAAAATACGAAAACATTTGAAAATTTGAAAAAGCCAAAAACATGATAAAATTCGGAAAAAGAGTTTTGTGTAAAAAGAGGAAATGATAGTACATCAGTAGACAATCACAGTACGCTAAAGAAATGGAAAGTTAAATTCTGATAAACGGTCTCACTGATGATGTGCCAGTAGATTTTTACACACTTAGTAGATTGTGTTCGAGATATAAACCTAAATTTCAAACTTACTTATTTCGTGGGGAACATCTTTCGGATATATAGGTAACCCCTGAAATCTTGTTTGAAAGGTCCCTTTTTTCTGAGATACTAGGTCTTTATACTCAGTGATATCTGGGGTATTATCCCGGGACTACTGATTTTGCGGAAGCAATGGCCTAGTCCCCGTATAATACTTTCTGCTTGCTTGAAATATAGCGCTGCCCTCAGTACAAAAATGATGAAACATTAAAAAATGCTAATCATGTGTTGTTGAAGAAAAGATTCTCTAAAGGGAACACACCTAAAGTCGAACCGTCATCTCTTTGCTGAACGGAAGTTCTGAGCTGAGCTCTCACGGTTTCGCCTTTAACCCTTTACAGATATCATCAAGGTATACTGTCGTGGTCACAATCAAATTTAATCCAATTACTACTAAATAGATAGTGGCAAGTGGGTATCGAACACAGGGAGTTTGTGGAATATGTGCTATTTCAATTGTTTATCTAAGTTAACTAAATTAAGCTAATTGCAATAAAATAAAGTTCAAGAGTTGGTTTGATTGATTGAGTTTTAAAAAACTAAATTACTATTCTAATTGCAAAATGAAAGTGTTGGTTGTAAACAATTTAGAGACAAATGATCATCTTTAGTTTCCGGTTTGCATTGACATTTATGCTATCATTCCACTAGAAAGAACTACATAGACATAGCACATGTGTGATTACTTGTAGTGATGAAAGGGAACTAAGTACTCAGATTCCTAGAACGTGAGGTTGTTACCCGATGATCAATTAACCCTTACCCAAGTCTAATTTTACCCATGATATCTCGATTGCCAACGGCACCAAGAACGTATGATTTAAAACTAGATTAACATAAGAATCAACAATTTACAACAAAGCAATCACACACCATAACAAACAAATCATAAAGATAAAGATTGTTATTCTAGAAATTAGGAAATCAAAGCATAAAGTCTTACAAACCTTCAACTAAAGACAATCATAACAAGTTTAGCCACTCATGGCTTTAACAAACATCATAACAAAGTCTTGAGCTTCCAAATAAGTTAGAAACATAAGAACAATGATTAAAGATATCTTCAAGCTCCCAAGCACAACCAAAAATCGTCCCTAATTGTTGTGTAACCGAATGGGATTGATTAGAGGTGAAAGGGGATCATAAATCCGCATTAAAAGGTGGAAGTTACACATTTACGTAGGTCAGCTCCGTAAGCTACGGTGGCCACCGTAGCTTACGGTGGCTTGGAATGGCTTACGGTGGCTTTAAACTGTCATACGGTGAAAAAAAGTGCCAGTCGGCGCCGTAAGCTACGGTCCTTGTCGTAGCTTACGGCAGGCTTCGGCATGAAAACTTGTTTTCAGCATAACTTTTTCGTTTCAACTCCGTTTTCTTCACCGTTTTCGCCTACGTTCTCGTAATTTCGCCCTCTATCATGCTATCCTCTTAATTCTTCAATTCCAAAAATTGATTTTTTCATTGATGCTCCAAATCACTTCCCTTTTAAGCTCTATTTGCACCTGCACGCCCAAACAACTAGTAGTTACCAAGTTCAAACAATTAAACGTGTAAAGCATGGGATTTTAATCTTTTTAAGGCACTTAAGGGTTGTCCTACGGACCACCCGTCACATCCCCACACTTACCCGTTGCTTGTCCCAAGCAACTCATTCACTAACTAATTCAAAACCACAAGCGATCAACATGCAAACCAAGCTAAAATGTACCGTCCTTTTACTAACTTTTTATCATACCACAAGACACACCCCTCACAACAACTCTCGGTGACAAGTAATATTAGCAACATTATGCTAACACGCTCAATGCAAGTGTGTGATTGTGCGACAATAAGCTTGTATACAAATCAAGTTTCCTCCTATCAAATACCTAGCATGCTTATGAATCAAAAGGACTTACGGGCTATAATGGGGCTATGTGTAAAGGTAGGAAAATGGTGGGATATATATGCAAGAGCTAATTGATTTGACCCGGTTTTTATTTCTACTACTAAACAAAGCAAACATCAACTATATACACAACTTCTTCAACATTCTCAACTACTATTGCAACTAAATACTTCTTTTTTTTTGTATTTTTCTCATATTTTTCTCTTTCTTTTTTTTTCTTTTCTTTCTTCTTTTTTTCATTTTCTTCATAATACATAAAACTCAACAATATATACAAGAAGATCAACAATCACAAACTAAATTCCTAAACCGGGTCGTTTCAATAGGTAAAGTTTTTTTTTTTTTTTTTGTAAGAAGTAGGTTTGGGTCACAACCGAATAGTATAAGGCTCAAACATGGCTTTCTAAAGACCAAACCCCCACCCCTCACAATACCAAGCTCATATATGTAACATATGAGGTCCAACCCCCAATTCCCACACTCTCACACATTCGGACGAGGCTACCTAAAAATCCCTATCATTTTCACAAGCATGCTAATCCTAGGCTTCAACAAGAATTCGTACACAAGTTCTATTAACACAATACAAACACCGCCACTCAAAACAAAGAAATATTCTCTAATAATCATATGCGGCTCAAACACTCATCAAGAAATGACTAGAAAGGGGTGTCGGTGTGTCAAATGGAACAATATCAAGTTTTCAAATTTTTGACACTTTTACTTGGTTTCACAAATAATATTAACTTCTCAAAAATTTCCCCCCATCCCCACACTTGGGATACATTGTCCCAATGTATGGTTTTGAGGGAAAGATCGCTTTCAACAAAAACACCAACATTTGCTTTACATCTCGAACTCCAAATTTCTTTTTTTTTATTTTTTATTTTATCAACTAATACCAATATTTTAATACTAAAGAACATAACAAGACTAAGGAAAGAGTACATTGACCTGGTGAAGTTTGACACCATAGATGTTGTAGATAATCCGACTTCCTATCATCACCTTCACACAACTCTCCGCACATCTTCCCCACACTTATCTAAAAACACCTTGGGTTGCCTCCAAAGCAGCGCTAAAGTTTAGGTCTTCAGCCCGACCGTACCTGATATGTCTCAAGGTGGTCTCAATGCACATTTACCTTTTTCGTTGCTGATGTAAGCACGGTGTTTGATTCTTCTATTGTGTGTGTGCTTTGTCACGTCCCATCTTTCTTTGCAAAATTCTTTAAATCCACATTTTCCTACCGAATTTCCAACAAATGCTCGGTAGTTTACTCTACACTTCACTACTTCGTTTTTTGTGCCCAACAAATCCAAACTCTCCCATAAACATAACTTATGAATGAAATCTCCCACATCATGAAGTGCCACCTTCCTAGTTTCTAAACATGCATCCTTAACACTCTTGGTTTCCATAACCACCACAGCCGGAGAGTTGTAATCAACTTTGATTGGTTCATTAAGTAAAAGGCCCTCAACTTTCTCTCCATAGGTGGTTCCTCCACAATAATTTCAATTGTATATTCCTCATTTGGCCCTAATAATTCAGTTTCAAGTTCGGGAGGACTCACAACCTTTTCTTCTACATCACCCATAGGTGTTATTTTTTCAATCTGCACATATATCCAGTGTTGTTTTGCTTGACGTTTTTCCAATATCGACGTCCCTGGCCACATCTCTTTCACCTCTTTTGGTAACAAATCATATTTCCATTCCAAAAGTTCTACTCGTTCTTCCATTGACAAATGAGGTTTTATTAATTCTTTTTCAACATGAACCATGTGTCTCTTTCTCATCATCTCGTCAAGACTTTCAGATTTATGTGACTGATAGTGCAAAGTTGGTTGTTGGGTTACCCATTCATAACCATACTGATCAAATGTATACTGAGCATGATAATAGTCATGATCGTACATCTGAGGGCCTTCATATGAAAGTTGGGAATATTCATAATAATCACCGTAATCGTACTTCTCTTGGTAACTCATTTTTTTAATCCCCTTAATGTTCGCTCGATTTCCGGATCAACGCCAATGGTGATAGCTTGTGAGAGCTCCTAGTACGCATGCACCTGTCAATACCTGCACACTAACACACCCAGCGTAAACCAGAAAAATAATAAACTTAAAAAGAAAATAACATACGTTGCGCACTACTCCCCGGCAACGGCGTCAAAATTTGACGTGATGTCGTGGTCACAATCAAATTTAATCCAATTACTACTAAATAGATAGTGGCAAGTGGGTATCGAACACAGGGAGTTTGTGGAATATGTGCTATTTCAATTGTTTATCTAAGTTAACTAAATTAAGCTAATTGCAATAAAATAAAGTTCAAGAGTTGGTTTGATTGATTGAGTTTTAAAAAACTAAACTACTATTCTAATTGCAAAATGAAAGTGTTGGTTGTAAACAATTTAGAGACAAATGATCATCTTTAGTTTCCGGTTTGCTTTGACATTTATGCTATCATTCCACTAGAAAGAACTACATAGACATAGCTCATGTGTGATTACTTGTAGTGATGAAAGGGAACTAAGTACTCAGATTCCTAGAACGTGAGGTTGTTACCCGATGATCAATTAACCCTTACCCAAGTCTAATTTTACCCATGATATCTCGATTGCCAACGGCACCAAGGACGTATGATTTCAAACTAGATTAACATAAGAATCAACAATTTACAACAAAGCAATCACACACCATAACAAACAAATCATAAAGATAAAGATTGTTATTCTAGAAATTAGGAAATCAAAGCATAAAGTCTTACAAACCTTCAACTAAAGACAATCATAACAAGTTTAGCCACTCATGGCTTTAACAAACATCATAACAAAGTCTTGAGCTTCCAAATAAGTTAGAAACATAAGAACAATGATTAAAGATGTCTTCAAGCTCCCAAGCACAACCAAAAATCGTCCCTAATTGTTGTGTAACCGAATGGGATTGATTAGAGGTGAAAGGGCATCATAAATCCGCATTAAAAGGTGGAAGTTACACATTTACGTAGGTCAGCGCAGTAAGCTACGGTGGCCACCGTAGCTTACGGTGGCTTGGAATGGCTTACGGTGGCTTTAAACTGTCATACGGTGAAAAAAAGTGCCAGTCGGCGCCGTAAGCTACGGCCCTTGTCGTAGCTTACGGCAGGCTTCAGCATGAAAACTTGTTTTCAGCATAACTTTTTCGTTTCAACTCCGTTTTCTTCACCGTTTTCGCCTACGTTCTCGTAATTTCGCCCTCTATCATGCTATCCTCTTAATTCTTCAATTCCAGAAATTGATTTTTTCATTGATGCTCCAAATCACTTCCCTTTTAAGCTCTATTTGCACCTGCACGCCCAAACAACTAGTAGTTACCAAGTTCAAACAATTAAACGTGTAAAGCATGGGATTTTAATCTTTTTAAGGCACTTAAGGGTTGTCCTACGGACCACCCGTCACATCCCCACACTTACCCGTTGCTTGTCCCAAGCAACTCATTCACTAACCAATTCAAAACCACAAGCGATCAACATGCAAACCAAGCTAAAATGTACCGTCCTTTTACTAACTTTTTATCATACCACAAGACACACCCCTCACAACAACTCTCGGTGACAAGTAATATTAGCAACATTATGCTAACACGCTCAATGCAAGTGTGTGATTGTGCGACAATAAGCTTGTATACAAATCAAGTTTCCTCCTATCAAATACCTAGCATGCTTATGAATCAAAAGGACTTACGGGCTATAATGGGGCTATGTGTAAAGGTAGGAAAATGGTGGGATATATATGCAAGAGCTAATTGATTTGACCCGGTTTTTATTTCTACTACTAAACAAAGCAAACATCAACTATATACACAACTTCTTCAACATTCTCAACTACTATTGCAACTAAATACTTCTTTTTTTTGTATTTTTCTCATATTTTTCTCTTTCTTTTTTTTCTTTTCTTTCTTCTTTTTTTCATTTTCTTCATAATACATAAAACTCAACAATATATACAAGAACATCAACAATCACAAACTAAATTCCTAAACCGGGTCGTTTCAATAGGTAAAGTTTTTTTTTTTTTGTAAGAAGTAGGTTTGGGTCACAACCGAATAGTATAAGGCTCAAACATGGCTTTCTAAAGACCAAACCCCCACCCCTCACAATACCAAGCTCATATATGTAACATATGAGGTCCAACCCCCAATTCCCACACTCTCACACATTCGGACGAGGCTACCTAAAAATCCCTATCATTTTCACAAGCATGCTAATCCTAGGCTTCAACAAGAATTCGTACACAAGTTCTATTAACACAATACAAACACCGCCACTCAAAACAAAGAAATATTCTCTAATAATCATATGTGGCTCAAATACTCACCAAGAAACGACTAGAAAGGGGTGTCGGTGTGTCAAATGGAACAATATCAAGTTTTCAAATTTTTGACACTTTTACTTGGTTTCACAAATAATATTAACTTCTCAAAAATTTCCCCCCATCCCCACACTTGGGATACATTGTCCCAATGTATGGTTTTGAGGGAAAGATCGCTTTCAACAAAAACACCAACATTTGCTTTACATCTCGAACCCCAAATTTCTTTTTTTTATTTTTTATTTTATCAACTAATACCAATATTTTAATACTAAAGAACAAAACAAGACTAAGGAAAGAGTACATTGACCTGGTGAAGTTTGACACAATAGATGTTGTAGATAATCCGACTTCCTATCATCACCTTCACACAACTCTCCGCACATCTTCCCCACACTTATCTAAAAACACCTTGGGTTGCCTCCCAAGCAGCGCTAAAGTTTAGGTCTTCAGCCCGACCGTACCTGATATGTCTCAAGGTGGTCTCAATGCACATTTACCTTTTTCGTTGCTGATGTAACGGTGTTTGATTCTTCTATTGTGTGTGTGCTTTGTCACGTCCCATCTTTCTTTGCAAAATTCTTTAAATCCACATTTTCCTACCGAATTTCCAACAAATGCTCGGTAGTTTACTCTACACTTCACTACTTCGTTTTTTGTGCCCAACAAATCCAAACTCTCCCATAAACATAACTTATGAATGAAATCTCCCACATCATGAAGTGCCACCTTCCTAGTTTCTAAACATGCATCCTTAACACTCTTGGTTTCCATAACCACCACAGCCGGAGAGTTGTAATCAACTTTGATTGGTTCATTAAGTAAAAGGCCCTCAACTTTGCTCTCCATAGGTGGTTCCTCCACAATAATTTCAATTGTATATTCCTCATTTGGCCCTAATAATTCAGTTTCAAGTTCGGGAGGACTCACAACCTTTTCTTCTACATCACCCATAGGTGTTATTTGTTCAATCTGCACATATATCCAGTGTTGTTTTGCTTGACGTTTTTCCAATATCGACGTCCCTGGCCACATCTCTTTCACCTCTTTGGTAACAAATCATATTTCCATTCCAAAAGTTCTACTCGTTCTTCCATTGACAAATGAGGTTTTATTAATTCTTTTTCAACATGAACCATGTGTCTCTTTCTCATCATCTCGTCAAGACTTTCAGATTTATGTGACTGATAGTGCAAAGTTGGTTGTTGGGTTACCCATTCATAACCATACTGATCAAATGTATACTGAGCATGATAATAGTCTTGATCGTACATCTGAGGGCCTTCATATGAAAGTTGGGAATATTCATAATAATCACCGTAATCGTACTTCTCTTGGTAACTCATTTTTTTAATCCCCTTAATGTTCGCTCAATTTCCGGATCTACGCCAATGGTGATAGCTTGTGAGAGCTCCTAGTACGCATGCACCTGTCAATACCTGCACACTAACACACCCAGCGTAAACCAGAAAAATAATAAACTTAAAAAGAAAATAACATACGTTGCGCACTACTCCCCGGCAACGGCGCCAAAATTTGACGTGATGTCGTGGTCACAATCAAATTTAATCCAATTACTACTAAATAGATAGTGGCAAGTGGGTATCGAACACAGGGAGTTTGTGGAATATGTGCTATTTCAATTGTTTATCTAAGTTAACTAAATTAAGCTAATTGCAATAAAATAAAGTTCAAGAGTTGGTTTGATTGATTGAGTTTTAAAAAACTAAACTACTATTCTAATTGCAAAATGAAAGTGTTGGTTGTAAACAATTTAGAGACAAATGATCATCTTTAGTTTCCGGTTTGCTTTGACATTTATGATATCATTCCACTAGAAAGAACTACATAGACATAGCTCATGTGTGATTACTTGTAGTGATGAAAGGGAACTAAGTACTCAGATTCCTAGAACGTGAGGTTGTTACCCGATGATCAATTAACCCTTACCCAAGTCTAATTTTACCCATGATATCTCGATTGCCAACGACACCAAGGACGTATGATTTCAAACTTGATTAACATAAGAATCAACAATTTACAACAAAGCAATCACACACCATAACAAACAAATCATAAAGATAAAGATTGTTATTCTAGAAATTAGGAAATCAAAGCATAAAGTCTTACAAACCTTCAACTAAAGACAATCATAACAAGTTTAGCCACTCATGGCTTTAACAAACATCATAACAAAGTCTTGAGCTTCCAAATAAGTTAGAAACATAAGAACAATGATTAAAGATGTCTTCAAGCTCCCAAGCACAACCAAAAATCGTCCCTAATTGTTGTGTAACCGAATGGGATTGATTAGAGGTGAAAGGGCATCATAAATCCGCATTAAAAGGTGGAAGTTACACATTTACGTAGGTCAGCGCAGTAAGCTACGGTGGCCACCGTAGCTTACGGTGTCTTGGAATGGCTTACGGTGGCTTTAAACTGTCATACGGTGAAAAAAAGTGCCAGTCGGCGCCGTAAGCTACGGCCCTTGTCGTAGCTTACGGCAGGCTTCAGCATGAAAACTTGTTTTCAGCATAACTTTTTCGTTTCAACTCCGTTTTCTTCACCGTTTTCGCCTACGTTCTCGTAATTTCGCCCTCTATCATGCTATCCTCTTAATTCTTCAATTCCAGAAATTGATTTTTTCATTGATGCTCCAAATCACTTCCCTTTTAAGCTCTATTTGCACCTGCACGCCCAAACAACTAGTAGTTACCAAGTTCAAACAATTAAACGTGTAAAGCATGGGATTTTAATCTTTTTAAGGCACTTAAGTGTTGTCCTACGGACCACCCGTCACATCTCCACACTTACCCGTTGCTTGTCCCAAGCAACTCATTCACTAACCAATTCAAAACCACAAGCGATCAACATGCAAACCAAGCTAAAATGTACCGTCCTTTTACTAACTTTTTATCATACCACAAGACACACCCCTCACAACAACTCTCGGTGACAAGTAATATTAGCAACATTATGCTAACACGCTCAATGCAAGTGTGTGATTGTGCGACAATAAGCTTGTATACAAATCAAGTTTCCTCCTATCAAATACCTAGCATGCTTATGAATCAAAAGGACTTACGGGCTATAATGGGGCTATGTGTAAAGGTAGGAAAATGGTGGGATATATATGCAAGAGCTAATTGATTTGACCCGGTTTTTATTTCTACTACTAAACAAAGCAAACATCAACTATATACACAACTTCAACATTCTCAACTACTATTGCAACTAAATACTTCTTTTTTTTTGTATTTTTCTCATATTTTTCTCTTTCTTTTTTTTTCTTTTCTTTCTTCTTTTTTTCATTTTCTTCATAATACATAAAACTCAACAATATATACAAGAACATCAACAATCACAAACTAAATTCCTAAACCGGGTCGTTTCAATAGGTAAAGTTTTTTTTTTTTTGTAAGAAGTAGGTTTGGGTCACAACCGAATAGTATAAGGCTCAAACATGGCTTTCTAAAGACCAAACCCCCACCCCTCACAATACCAAGCTCATATATGTAACATATGAGGTCCAACCCCCAATTCCCACACTCTCACACATTCGGACGAGGCTACCTAAAAATCCCTATCATTTTCACAAGCATGCTAATCCTAGGCTTCAACAAGAATTCGTACACAAGTTCTATTAACACAATACAAACACCGCCACTCAAAACAAAGAAATATTCTCTAATAATCATATGTGGCTCAAACACTCACCAAGAAATGACTAGAAAGGGGTGTCGGTGTGTCAAATGGAACAATATCAAGTTTTCAAATTTTTGACACTTTTACTTGGTTTCACAAATAATATTAACTTCTCAAAAATTTCCCCCCATCCCCACACTTGGGATACATTGTCCCAATGTATGGTTTTGAGGGAAAGATCGCTTTCAACAAAAACACCAACATTTGCTTTACATCTCGAACCCCAAATTTCTTTTTTTTTATTTTTTATTTTATCAACTAATACCAATATTTTAATACTAAAGAACATAACAAGACTAAGGAAAGAGTACATTGACCTGGTGAAGTTTGACACAATAGATGTTGTAGATAATCCGACTTCCTATCATCACCTTCACACAACTCTCCGCACATCTTCCCCACACTTATCTAAAAACACCTTGGGTTGCCTCCCAAGCAGCGCTAAAGTTTAGGTCTTCAGCCCGACCGTACCTGATATGTCTAAAGGTGGTCTCAATGCACATTTACCTTTTTCGTTGCTGATGTAAGCACGATGTTTGATTCTTCTATTGTGTGTGTGCTTTGTCACGTCCCATCTTTCTTTGCAAAATTCTTTAAATCCACATTTTCCTATCGAATTTCCAACAAATGCTCGGTAGTTTACTCTACACTTCACTACTTCGTTTTTTGTGCCCAACAAATCCAAACTCTCCCATAAACATAACTTATGAATTAAATCTCCCACATCATGAAGTGCCACCTTCCTAGTTTCTAAACATGCATCCTTAACACTCTTGGTTTCCATAACCACCACAGCCGGAGAGTTGTAATCAACTTTGATTGGTTCATTAAGTAAAAGGCCCTCAACTTTGCTCTCCATAGGTGGTTCCTCCACAATAATTTCAATTGTATATTCCTCATTTGGCCCTAATAATTCAGTTTCAAGTTCGGGAGGACTCACAACCTTTTCTTCTACATCACCCATAGGTGTTATTTGTTCAATCTGCACATATATCCAGTGTTGTTTTGCTTGACGTTTTTCCAATATCGACGTCCCTGGCCACATCTCTTTCACCTCTTTTGGTAACAAATCATATTTCCATTCCAAAAGTTCTACTCGTTCTTCCATTGACAAATGAGGTTTTATTAATTCTTTTTCAACATGAACCATGTGTCTCTTTCTCATCATCTCGTCAAGACTTTCAGATTTATGTGACTGATAGTGCAAAGTTGGTTGTTGGGTTACCCATTCATAACCATACTGATCAAATGTATACTGAGCATGATAATAGTCTTGATCGTACATCTGAGGGCCTTCATATGAAAGTTGGGAATATTCATAATAATCATCGTAATCGTACTTCTCTTGGTAACTCATTTTTTTTAATCCCCTTAATGTTCGCTCAATTTCCGGATCAACGCCAATGGTGATAGCTTGTGAGAGCTCCTAGTACGCATGCACCTGTCAATACCTGCACACTAACACACCCAGCGTAAACCAGAAAAATAATAAACTTAAAAAGAAAATAACATACGTTGCGCACTACTCCCCGGCAACGGCGCCGAAATTTGACGTGATGTCGTGGTCACAATCAAATTTAATCCAATTACTACTAAATAGATAGTGGCAAGTGGGTATCGAACACAGGGAGTTTGTGGAATATGTGCTATTTCAATTGTTTATCTAAGTTAACTAAATTAAGCTAATTGCAATAAAATAAAGTTCAAGAGTTGGTTTGATTGATTGAGTTTTAAAAAACTAAACTACTATTCTGATTGCAAAATGAAAGTGTTGGTTGTAAACAATTTAGAGACAAATGATCATCTTTAGTTTCCGGTTTGCTTTGACATTTATGCTATCATTCCACTAGAAAGAACTACATAGACATAGCTCATGTGTGATTACTTGTAGTGATGAAAGGGAACTAAGTACTCAGATTCCTAGAACGTGAGGTTGTTACCCGATGATCAATTAACCCTTACCCAAGTCTAATTTTACCCATGATATCTCGATTGCCAACGGCACCAAGGACGTATTATTTCAAACTAGATTAACATAAGAATCAACAATTTACAACAAAGCAATCACACACCATAACAAACAAATCATAAAGATAAAGATTGTTATTCTAGAAATTAGGAAATCAAAGCATAAAGTCTTACAAACCTTCAACTAAAGACAATCATAACAAGTTTAGCCACTCATGGCTTTAACAAACATCATAACAAAGTCTTGAGCTTCCAAATAAGTTAGAAACATAAGAACAATGATTAAAGATGTCTTCAAGCTCCCAAGCACAACCAAAAATCGTCCCTAATTGTTGTGTAACCGAATGGGATTGATTAGAGGTGAAAGGGCATCATAAATCCGCATTAAAAGGTGGAAGTTACACATTTACGTAGGTCAGCGCAGTAAGCTACGGTGGCCACCGTAGCTTACGGTGGCTTGGAATGGCTTACGGTGGCTTTAAACTGTCATACGGTGAAAAAAAGTGCCAGTCGGCGCCGTAAGCTACGGCCCTTGTCGTAGCTTACGGCAGGCTTCAGCATGAAAACTTGTTTTCAGCATAACTTTTTCGTTTCAACTCCGTTTTCTTCACCGTTTTCGCCTACGTTCTCGTAATTTCGCCCTCTATCATGCTATCCTCTTAATTCTTCAATTCCAGAAATTGATTTTTTCATTGATGCTCCAAATCACTTCCCTTTTAAGCTCTATTTGCACCTGCACGCCCAAACAACTAGTAGTTACCAAGTTCAAACAATTAAACGTGTAAAGCATGGGATTTTAATCTTTTTAAGGCACTTAAGGGTTGTCCTACGGACCACCCGTCATATACTCACCTGTAAGACTGAATATTGGGATCTGGATACGGGAGTATATTCAAGTGGTGGGACACGCGAATAAGTTAAAGTACTTAAAACACTAATCTGGTATCTCGAATCAATTGAACTTTGTGTGAAAATTTAAGTGGATCAGTATACTGACAATCTAAGTGAATCGTTTAAAACTTAAAGTGTTTAAAGCTCAACGGTACTAGTGATTTGTCATAAACTGATATGATCCTCTGACACGAACTCAAACAAAAATATTGTCTGTAAATATGTTTGTGTAGGTCCCTTTCACGGAGGATGACGAACCTAAACCTTGTTATACAAACCTACTAGCGAGTGCGGAATCCAAGCTAGTAAGCAAACCGAGATGAAGCAAGTAGAGAAACAAACACACAAGAGTTCACCGATTAACACCACTGTATTAATACGTATGAAGGTTCCGGTTACAAGCACAATGTTTACAAATCTAACTTGCAAACTCTCACTATGTGTGTGTGTGTTTCGGACAGAATGCTCTCAGCTCTATCTTTCTGTCTGTCTTTCTAAGTGTCTAAATGAACACAACACACTGCATGGGTATTTATACCCATACACAGCAGGTCTTGCTCGAAGGATTCGATAGATGGTCCGAAGGATCATCTTTCGAATGCAATGCTCTCGAAGGATCAGCAAGGACCTCGAAGGATGATCCTTCGAGGTCTATCAGTCGAAGCATATCTTTCGAGGAGATCGAAGGATCCACATTATCCTTCGATCTCTTATCCTTCGAGACAGACTACCATCTTTCTAACTGTTTACCAAGTCAAACCAGGAGGACGGTTGACTTGGTCAACTTACAGGACTGACACGGACATCGTTTACATCGTGACCGAATACAGACAAAGTACAGACACAAGTGCACCAACAAACTCCCCCTTGGCTGTAGCTTTGTCTTTATCTTCTATAGTTGTAGACTCGTCTCGAACTTCGATGGTCTTTGGTCTTCGAGTTCTCAAAACTCTGATGTCCTTTCAAGTCTTCAAAGTCGGAGGATCTTCAAAGTCTTCACGTATTGAAAGTAGAGAGTGTATCGACAAACTACCCGTATCATGTAGGAAGTGTGTTGACAAACTCCCCCTTGGCATAAGCTCCCCCTTGAGTTATGCTCGTGAATGACTTGATCTTTATGAAGTGAGATCCTTGTGGTGTTGATGATGGCCAACGGCAACTCGATCATCTTCATCATTTGAGTGCCTTCACGTCGTGTCTTCATTCCGAAGCTTTGTCATCGACCATGTTCTCCTAGCCTTTAGAATCTGCACATGCAAGAAATCTAAACGCGTAATGAGAACACTGCTTAGAATATAGTTAACATAAACAAATGACACACTGATGACCATGTCACAATCAAACACCGTCCGACAATTTGAAAGTTTAATAAATTTGTCGATTTTAGTCTTTAACTTTCAAAACATGCAAATTTCGACCGTTTATGAAGATTTAGTCAATTCGGTTTTCAGTCAGGTTTCAGGTAACGAAGACTAGAGTTCCAACATCGTACGATCGAAAATAAAGTAGAAATAAAATCTTTTTGGCTTTTACAAAGTTTATATTAAAACACACTTAAAATCTTTTTGGTATTTTTGAAATTAAAAGACAACAATTTAAAATCCTTTGAGTGTTATCAAACGACATCACCGCTAATGTCGTGCTGACATGCACCAAACGACGAAACTGTTTAAAAGAAAAACAATAAAAGTTAAGCAGTAAATAAATATATACAGACATTCTTTTTGCGAGTTTCGAGGGTAAGAGAATCATATCAGTGTACGGTCATGCCAAAACACTCTTGTTGTTCAGTTAGTTAACATTAAGATAAGCATCGTATAACAATTATCGGTATTGTTGTCTACTTAAGCTCAACTTATCAGATGTAATCATGGCGAGGAGATACGTTAAGGTATGATTTATACTTACCGACCGGTGTTCATCCACATCACGACACATTCCCGTATCAAGGTATGCACGAGATTTCATCTTACCGGTGAGTATACCGATTATCATCTGTTTGACCGTATAAAATGTGAGATACTCACTTATTTTGATTTGAAAACAAGCCCTATGTGATATAATCACTTATTGATGAGGAACTTGATTTTCATATGCATGAGGGCACAGGTGCAAGTCCGTGAACAGGTCAGTACTTCCGTACAGCAGAGAGACGAACTTGACACCCGGATAAATGTGATATTTTATCACTTATTTGATTTGGACATGTGATTGTTTATCACTTATTGAGGTCGAATGCAGTATGTAATATGTACACGTATGTATAGTATCATGGAAGATCTAGACTTGCGTCCCCGTTATTTTTCGGTAAAAGATACAACCATGATACCCAGATGATAAGCAGCATAAAGACCGAATATCTCAGAACCTCGGCAATCTATCAAACGAAATTTCGGTACTAAGACCATATGCCAATGAGTGGTTCCCACCTGGTCTTCAGTCGATTTAAGATTTATATCACCCTGCACACTTTAAAATGATTGTGAGCCTACCGATACATCTTATATAGAGCTGCTTATCATTTTTCATTTAAGGTTTAAAGAGGTTTGGATAGACCACTGATGTACTATCATTTTCTCTTTTGCTCTCCAGGAAACTCATTTTTGTTTTTCTATTGTTTTTGTGTTTTTGAAATTTTTCGATGTTTTTAGATTTTCAGATTTTTGGATTTACTCCCCCTAAAATCAATAAACTAAGATAAATTTACAACACACAAAGATATTTACAAAAATGATTTTCCGATGTTGGTTTTACTCTTGCTTGACCTTAATGCCGTTTACCAATAATAAGAAGTCAAATCTAGATTTGTCAAAAGCTTTGGTAAATAAGCCGGCACGTTGGTCATCGGTGTGGACCTTAACAACATCGATTAGCCTTTTCTCAAAGCAATCACGTATGAAGTGATATTTGATTTCGATGTGTTTGGTCTTTGAATGCTGCACAGGATTTTTAGTGATATCTAAAGCAGCAGAATTATCAACGTAAATAGGAGTAGTTAGGAATTCAAAACCGTAGTCCCACAATTGTTGTTGGATCCAAAGAACTTGAGAGCAACAACTTGAGGCAGCAATGTATTCAGCTTCGCATGTTGATGTAGCGACGCATGTCTGCTTCTTACACTGCCATGTGACTAGGCGATTTCCTAAAAACTGACATCCAGCCGTTGTGGATTTGCCGTCGATTTTGCATCCGCCAAAATCAGAATCACTGAAAGCTACCAATTCAAAGTTATTATCCCTAGGGTACCACAGACCGGTGTCAGGGTACGCCTTCAAATAACGAAAAATCCTTTTGACAGCTGCAAGATGTGAGGCCTTCGGGTTAACTTGATATCTGGCAAGCAGGCACGTTGGGTACATTATATCTGGCCTTGATGCTGTGAGGTACATAAGAGATCCTATCATTGCGCGATAGTATGAGGGGCTAACAGGTTCACCCTTCAAGTCAGGAGTTATTCCGTGATTAGTTGGCAATGGGGTACCAATGGGCGTTGCATCAGACATCTGGAACCGGCTCAAGATGTCACCAACATATTTAGTCTGATGGATGAATATCCCAGACTCCGTTTGTTGCACTTGTAGGCCCAAGAAGAAATTCATTTCCCCCATAGCACTCATCTCGAATTTATCCTGCATAATACGCTCGAAATTCCTACACAAAACATCATTAGTAGAACCAAAAATAATATCGTCAACATATACCTGTACCAGAAGAAGATCTCCATCTTGTTCTTTGATGAAGAGAGTACAATCGATAAGACCTCTTCGAAAACCATTCTCCAGCAGATATGTAGATAAGGTTGCATACCAAGCTCGTGGCGCTTGATGAAGACCATAGAGAGCTTTGTTGAGCAACCAAACCCGATCAGGATGGACAGGATCTTCAAAACCTGGAGGCTGTTCGACATATACCTCTTCTTCAACCACACCATGTAGAAATGCACTTTTGACGTCCATCTGGTAAACCTTGAATCCTTTGAATGAGGCATAAGCCAGAAAGATCCGAATAACTTCCAGACGTGCAACTGGTGCATAGACTTCGTTGTAGTCGATCCCTTCTATCTGACGAAAACCTTGAACGACTAAACGAGCTTTGTTCCGAATAACCACTCCACGGTCGTCTTTCTTGCATTTGAAGACCCATCGAGTGCCAATCTTCTTGTAATTCTCAGGCTTTTCAACAAGCTTCCAAACACCAAGCTTGTGAAATTGCTGTAATTCTTCCTGCATGGCTTCAACCCAAGCACTGTCTTTCAATGCTTCTTTCCACGACTTTGGTTCTTCTTGTGACACGTAACACGCGAAGGACCAGTCATTTTGTTGACCAGATTCTCTTATAGCTGAATACAAACCAGCATTCCGGTTGTTTCTCAGCTGATTACGCGTCTGCACACCGCGATGGACATCTCCTATGATATTCTGCTGGGGGTGAGTATCGTGAATCCTCATTTCAGGATTATCTGGCACACGAGCATTGATACCCAAGTTGGTAAGATTAAGATCAACAACCAACTCCACACCAGGAATGTGGGTAGAGGTGGATGCATTCCCTTCAGCAGTATCTATATTCTGCGTATGAGGAGTATCACCAGAGGCACCTTGAACAGGAGCAGCTGGAGCTGAAGATCCTTCGGCTGCATCATGATATTCATCATCTTCAGAGGAGTCATTATAATCAGCAGCATCTTCATAAACCTCATTTTGAACCATATTGTTGACTGACGAAGAAGCTTGCGGGTCAACAACAATAGGTCTAACCAAAGGCGAGACAGCAGCGTTGTCACTTTCCAACAACATCCTAGCCGCTGCTGATTCTTCATCAAAGGTTGGCAGATTGAAGGAGTCAAATAGCCCATCATAATCGAACATCCACGGATCACCCGGAGCCCTAACAGGACTTGTGTACCTTTGAACCCTAACTTCGCTCCAAAGCTCAATCTTTTTGGTAGCTAGATTCCAAACACGAAAATTCGGAGTAGCATATCCAAGGAAGAAACCCTCGATAGCTCTTGCACCAAACTTTCCATCCGGCTCAATCATAGTACAAGGAGCACCAAATGGTTCAAGGTAAGAAAGATCCAGTTTCCTTTTCTGAAGGAGTTCGAAACAAGTTTTGCCATGTCTCTTTACTGTAAGAACTCTGTTTAACGTGTAGCATGCAGCCGATACAGCCTCCCCCCAGAATTGAATAGGGAGTTCCGACTCTACTAACATTGTTCTTGCAGTTTCTATAATCGTCCGATTCTTCCTCTCCGCGACACCATTTTGTTGTGGAGTATAACGAGAACTGTACTCATGAAGAATGCCTTTAGAAGTACAAAACTCATCCATAACTTGATTCTTGAATTCGGTTCCATTGTCGCTTCGGATCCTTTTTACTTTCAACGAATAGAGATTCTCCAACATTGTAAGAAGATCCTTGAGGATGCCAGGAGTTTGACTCTTGTGTGCCATAAAGGATACCCAAGAAAATCTAGAGTAGTCATCAGTAACTACTAAACAATAGGCATCACCGAACGTTGTTTTGTGCTTCATAGCTCCAAAAAGGTCCATATGAAGACGTTCGAGAGGCATGCTGACAGTGTTGATTTTCTTCAAAGGGTGAGACTTCTTTGTTTGCTTCCCCTTTTGGCACGAGACACAGATATCTTGTAGATGAAAACTTCTCACAGGCACACCATTCACAAGATTATTTTTCACCAAATGGTTCATCTTTCTCAAGTGAATGTGTCCCATTCTTCTGTGCCAAGATATAGACTCCTTTTCCGTGGCTTTTGAGACAAAGCAAGTGACTTGTGCAGATGTTGTAATCGCTTGGCTCATGTCGAGAATATAAAGATCATTAACTCTCGGAGCCGATAAGAGAATCCATTCTTGTGGAATTTTGAATCCAGGTTTCAGCACATAGCAGCCGGCATCATCAAAATGCACGGTGAATTTCTTATCGCAAATTTGCGACACACTGAGAAGATTGTGATCAATTTGCTTCACATAATTGATCTTATCAAAGCACACGATGCCATTGGAGATACTTCCCTCTCAAGTGATAAAACCGCCTTTGTCACCCCAAAAGCAACATACCCTCCTCTAATATTTCTCACGTCATATAGGAGCCGTAAGTCGCCAGTCATGTGCCTGGATGCTCCACTATCAACAATCCAATGACTATTAATAGTTCCTCCTAGAACATCCTGCACATGTCAATTTAAACACATCAGTTGAGAATGGGGACCCAAGCCTTAGTGGTCTTGGGTCGTCCCTTAGCATCACGAAATGTGAGCTCGATCTCTTGATGGTTTTCAAGAACAACTGCTCCCCCTGAATTGTCACCCGACTTAGGTAACCAAGTTCGTTTTTGCCTACCAGTTTTTGAATATTTTGGTTTTATAGGTTGTGACACACTTGGTTCCTTTTGAACTGTTTTAACTTCAGATTTTAAAGCTTTTTCAACAGTTTTTATGTTCTTACGTCGTTGTTTAGTTTCTTGTTCTCTTACAGTTCGTTTATCATGTTTAGGTGAAACTGACTGACGTTGAGGGTGAACTGTTTCAGGTGGAGCTTTCTCAACAAATTTCTTCTTTGGAGCATTTGGGCAGTTTCTGATGATGTGCCCAATTTCTCCACATTTGAAACAAGTTCTCCTTTCAACAGACTTAGGAGAACTTGATCGACTAGCAGATGTTGAACTTGTAGAACCTGAGGTACTCGCTCTTTCATCACACCCGTTTGTGTGTTGGGTGTAATTGTTATCACTGTTACGTTTCAAAATCTTGACTTGTTGTACAAAATCAGTGTTTGATTTGTTTTCAAAAGTCTCAATTTTATCTGTACCTTTTGATGCTACAAATTTAACATCTTTTCCTTTCTTCTTGTAACGAGCTCCTTTTGATTCAACCTTAGCCTTTGGCTTTGGAGCTCGTTGTTGTTGTTTACCCTTAGAAGCAGTAGGTTGTTGAGTGGTTGGAGATTTTTGATTACCAAACTGTTTTCTAATCTCAGCCTTAGGAATTGGATCACATTGTGTTACCACAATTCCCGGAAGTGTTTTTCCCAAAAACTTGTTTGTGTTGTCTTCAAAGACTTTATCAATCAAAGATTGATTTACATTTTTAATTGGAAAAACATGATCTGAGTAGATTTTATTATTTCCAACCAAAGTATACAACACAGTACTGCTTTTAACAGTAGTCACACCTGTCTTATCAACCTTGACAGGATCAATCACTTGCTTCTTAACAGATGGAACCTCAGGAGTATCAGGATCACAAAGGATGTGATTCTCTCGTGGAATATCTACTCCTTTCATCTTGCTAAGTGATTTATCCTGATCACTTACAGCCACTTCTGATTCATCATCCGATGTCTCATAGTCCTCGATAATTGGAGGACTTTGCTTCATGGATGATGAAGTTTCTTGTTCCTTAGAGGCTGTGTTTGAAGAATTTTCCGGTTTGAACCCAAGGCCAGTAGCAAACTCCTCAACATCAAGAGAAACACTGGGTTCATACCGAGGCATTTCTTCCTCATCAGGCATCTTGGTATAGTTGTTCATCAAGGGGGGCGGACATTTATTATACCCTATGCCTTTCTGATTTCCCTTTGGTTGTTGAACATCGATGATGTGATCAAGCACAAATTGGGAGTTAGAATAACTATCCAATTTCTGTTTGATCGCATCATGTTCGCATTGGGCAATGGCTAATTGCTTTTTAGTTTCTTCCACAATGTTAATATATTCATTTATATTCACTTGCTTGTGGTAAACTACTTTGTTAACCTCGGACACATCTTTCTTTAATGTTTCTATTACAGATTTAAATTCTTTTTCATTCCGAGTTAAAGCCATGTTTGCCTCTTTGCATTTCGACAGTTCAATAACCAAATTCTGGTTATGACTATGAAGCTTTTCTGATTCAAGCTTCATATCATCACATGATCTACACATACTAGGAGCAGGAGGTTCAGAATTTACCTGACTAGTAGAGGCTGAACCATTTGCCATAAAGGCAGTTTGAAAAGAAAAAGCTCCATCTTCAGAAAATAGCTTCTCCATTTCCTTTGATGCAGTAGCAGCCTTCCTAATCAGAATTGATTTCTGACATTTAAGCTCATCAGCTTCATTCAGTAGATCCTGAATATCATCATCTCCTTCTTCCTTCACTCCAGGCTCTGAGTGATTATCCCCAGAAACAGAGCCTTCTTCATCCGAACTTCCAGAATAACCAGAACTGTCATCACTTCCAGAAGACTCTTCTTTATCAACATGCTCGATGACCTTAGCATACAAAGCAGTTCCACTTCCCTGATCACCTTCACCAAACTGCACTGACCAGTTACATCCTTCATCAGCTTGAACAGCCAAAGCTCGATTGTGATTTGTAGTTCCAGGCTGTCCTTGATTGTTATTCACTGCCACCATCCTCCGTTCACGGTTTTCTTGTTGGGCATTCACATTCGTCTGGTTTCTGAAAGGGTTGTGATTGCCGTGTTTTGTTGGTAGAGTGCACTCACGTTTGAAGTGCCCTTTATTACCACAGTTGAAGCATGTAACGGCATTGATATCAAACCCATACTTCGTATCTTTCTTTCCTTCTAACGAAGTTCTACCAGTACGAGCCATGAAGTCTTTGGCCCTTCTAACCGCACTTGCAAAAGCCCACTTAATATCCATCAACTCCATTTCTTCCTTGTCGATCTGTTGATAGTCTTCATTGGTCATATTGATGTTTCCAAGCTGACCTGCTACCAAACCACAGTAAGCACTGACCATGGTGTTGATAATTTCCATATGTTCCTTAGCAACTTCAATGCTAAGGTGTGAAAGATTTGAGTTGTCGACTCGGATTGTGTTAGGATTTTGGGGTTGAGGTTTAGGATTGCTTGCATAATGAGCTTGCTGTTGTTGTTGTTGTTGAGGTTGTGGTTGTGGCTGTGTTGGGACAGGAATGTAAGACCTCGGATCAAATTGAGGTTGTGGTGGAGCAGCTGTTGATTGAGGAAATGGAAAGGAACTTGTGTTGGAGACAAATGCAGTCTGCAGTTTAGGTTGCTGGGCTGCAGCTGCTCTAGCTAGAGCATCGAAACCCGGAAGATACATTTCTGTATTTTGAGGGGCGGGAGCTCTCCTGGCTTTCCTGATTTCTTCATCATTTTTGTGTTCCAGCTTTTGAATGAACTTGTAGATGTTAACTTGATCTAGAGTTCCAGTATGCTTCAACAGCTCAATGAAAGAGCTCCACTTTGGAGGTAAGGCGTCAGCAAACCTACTCACCATGTCTTGTTGAGTAGAGACAACTCCATAAGCACACATTTCACTAATCAAATAATAGAAACGTGTGGTCATATCATTCAGAGTCTCGTTTTCCAAAAACTGAAAAGATTCAAACTCTTTCTTCAACAAATCATGCCGAGACTTTCGAGCAGCTGCATTGCCTTCTCCTCTAGCTACTAAACAATCCCACAATGCTTTCGTAGACTTGCAGTATGAGAACTGATGGTAGATGTCTTTGTTGAGTGCTTGAGTAAGTGTGGCAAAGGCCTTTTTCTCCAATTCATAAGCCTTCTTGTCTTTTTCAAGCATATTGGCATAACCCTCAGAAGTGGACGCAGCAGTCTCCAGATTTTCATTGAATGCATTGATGAAACACGTCCAAAGATCGGTGCTTTGCCCTTGGACATACGTGTTAAATCGGTTTTTCCATGATGGAAACTCATTCATATGATTTAGCTTTGGTGGACGATTGTTACTGCCCGTTTCGCTTTCACTGATCAAAAGGTTTTGAATGCTTTGACTTTGATTGGATACCAAAGCCCATTGACTTGGACTGATTGATGGAGAAGGTAACATACTCTTTGCCCAATCTGCAGCAGTGACTAACTCTTGATTGGATCGTGAGTCCAAACTCCAATCCCATGGACTTGTACAGCTCATTTTGATCGAATATTAATTGAGAATCTACACAAGCACAAACTGTTAAGTGTACACAGACACAAATCGAAAGATACAAGATTTGTTCGAAAGATCAAGATTTGTTCGAAGGATCAACAGTGATCGAAAGATTACTGTTGAGTTTCGAGCAAAGTCTTCGAAAGATTCACAATGAAAGATCCTTATCTTTCGAGATGAATCCTTATCTTTCGGACAACTAACTTTCGAGAAGATTCCCTGGTTCGAAGGATAGATCTTTGACTTCGAAGGATGGGTCGAAAGATGATTATCTTTCGAGCCTTCCTTGATCGAAAGATGGTCTTTCGATGTCGAAAGATATCTTTCGAGACCTTCTGACACACTGAAAAAGGTGACAGGTTGGTACGAAAGGTGATAGGTTGGTGTACCAACTTTCGGCAGAAAGGATGTTCTGCCAACAACTTTTCACCAACCTTTTGACTTTCAAACAAGATTTCCCAAAAAGGCAAATCTTATCCAACAAGTCCAGTCACCGGAACACACCGGAAATATGGCCGGAAAACACAAAGACACTTAAAAACAACTTTTTAAGTTACCCAACCCAACCTTGAACACTCCCGAAGGTTTAGAATCCGTTTTTCAGTTAAAATATGCAAGAAAAACCACCAAAACGGGTGCTAAGCCAAGTGTCCAAACACACCAAACACTTGAACAAACCCGGTTTTAAACAAGGTAAAGAGCCAAGCTCTGATACCACTTGTAGGTCCCTTTCACGGAGGATGACGAACCTAAACCTTGTTATACAAACCTACTAGCGAGTGCGGAATCCAAGCTAGTAAGCAAACCGAGATGAAGCAAGTAGAGAAACAAACACACAAGAGTTCACCGATTAACACCACTGTATTAATACGTATGAAGGTTCCGGTTACAAGCACAATGTTTACAAATCTAACTTGCAAACTCTCACTATGTGTGTGTGTGTTTCGGACAGAATGCTCTCAGCTCTATCTTTCTGTGTGTCTTTCTAAGTGTCTAAATGAACACAACACACTGCATGGGTATTTATACCCATACACAGCAGGTCTTGCTCGAAGGATTCGATAGATGGTCCGAAGGATCATCTTTCGAATGCAATGCTCTCGAAGGATCAGCAAGGACCTCGAAGGATGATCCTTCGAGGTCTATCAGTCGAAGCATATCTTTCGAGGAGATCGAAGGATCCACATTATCCTTCGATCTCTTATCCTTCGAGACAGACTACCATCTTTCTAACTGTTTACCAAGTCAAACCAGGAGGACGGTTGACTTGGTCAACTTACAGGACTGACACGGACATCGTTTACATCGTGACCGAATACAGACAAAGTACAGACACAAGTGCACCAACAGTTTGTAAATATTTCTTTACTGTTTTTATTTCAGAAAATACAAAAAGATTTTGATTTCTGCATTATTTTTGACAACCGATGTCTGAGTGCTGAGTTTCAAAATCTGAGTATGTTGATCGTGTTTCTGAAAATAAAACAAGTTCATTAATTTGAAACTTGAAATTTTAAAAAATCAAAAATCTAAAACAGTTTGTGATATCTCCAAGGTCATTAGTTTGGACTTGGATGATTAACTGTGAGGGAGTTGGATTCTCAGTTTGTTAAAATCTGTAAAAGAGCCAGTTTCCGATTTTGGACACTTAATACTGCCAAATCGTTGAAAATTGTTGATAGAGGAGTGATTAAAAAGTTTAAGAAAGCCAGATTACGATTTCTGGACAACCTGTCACACCCCAATTTTCCACGTGTCACCGGTGGGCCCGGTGGGGAGTATAGTGACGTAGTTGGCATCATCATAGACAAACAACACAATATATAAATGCACAGCGGAAGCAAAAGATAAATATATTACATTCCGAATATAAGTAATGTCAAAGTATTACAACGGAAGGTAAAGGATCCACAGGCGGATCAATAAAAGAAAACTGTTCAATAGACTTAAGGCATCTAGAACTTGCAAGATTCCTTAGTGACGCCCTGAGCTCCCAGCCAATTACGCATAGTACCTGTCACTTAACCTTTTGGAAAATACGTCAGTTTACACTGGTAAATACAATTAACTGACTCATTTTGGAAAAAGAGTTTGAAAAGTGATTCGAGTGCAAACGGCACAAAATATCTTGACACATTGATTAAAATGCACAGAGGCAAAATTAATCTTTATACTTGGGACAATTTTATTAATAAAAATCTTGTATCCGATTTACATGGTTGTCCAACATTTAGGGCCGGTGATTATACAATACAAGCCGGACAAGATTAATCGACACACCACAAATATAATCTCACAAGAAGATAATCTCACGAGTGAGTATACGTTATACATATGCAACAGGAGGTGTTCTGCCTACACCTTGTGCTTACGTCGTGGCCATTCACTTTTTAAAATGAGCCAAGGATATCCAGGACACGGTCATTAACCCCCAATGTTATTTGTTATCAATCAACACAGATTAAAACGGGATTATGCAATTTAATCATCTCCGATTAAACAGTTTCTACACCCGACCAAGCGGTATTTTTTATAATACCGTATCCCAAGCCCGTATAAGGGAAAATAAGTTAAAAGTATTTACCTGAGCTAGCTCCTATCTTAAATAGCAAGAATAATAACTCAGCCGTATTCCTAAGTAAGCGTAGGTACAATTTACCGGAAAGCTCTAGTCTGGAACGATGGTATAAATAACCAATTAGAATACTAACGGGTCTTTAATTAAGCCTAAGCTTAGACCGGTTAGTTTTAAGGAAATATACGGTTCAAGCGCACGATTAAGCGAAGACCGGATAGAACGTGATCTAGACCCGACAAGTTTGAATACTTGTATAATATGGGTATACTAAATACATTCTGGATTTTGAGACAAAGATGAATTTATGCAAACTAGTTACATAAACCGAACCGAGCGCTAAAAGAGCGTTACGGGTAGGCAAAAGGGTCATATGCAAGTTCCCTGAGATAATATGCTTTAAATGTGATATAATATCAGTAAGTTATGTTCTATTATGCCCCGAGTGGTTTTAAACTCAATTTATGCCTTATAAGGGCATGTTGGTCATTTAAAAGATTATAAAAGAGTTAAATTAGAAATCTGAGTTTCGGGTCTGGTTTATACAGAAAATATACTTCATTTAACATATTATAACAGTAGGGTATGACCCATATACCAAACTTAACATTTAAAATCAAACTATGCACCGAAGGGGTATTTTAGTAAATTCACAAGGGCTAAAAAATGCCAAAACTGGAAATCTGAGTTCATATACTTATACTTACTGTTATTGTATGAAAATACACTAATTACATCAGTAGGTATAAGTCTTATATGTTTAAAATAGATATAACGCTTACTATGCGTTAAAAACGCTTAAAATACGATTTAGAGGCGTTTCCGGGTTTTCAAAGGAAAGCTGGGATTTTTATATTTCCAGAATACTTAAAATAATTTATTTAACATATAAAATCAGTAGAAAGAGGTTTCGGGTCAAAAGAATGTATAAAACTCATTTTATGGCTTAAACGGTCAAAACCGACATAAACCGAAATAACCTAGCGACGTATGAACCGATCAGCCAAAAATTAAATAAAAATCATCAAAAATCCCAAAATATTATATAACATCAGTGGGTAAAAAGTTTTGTATCAAAACGTGGCCAGAAATAGGTTATACGCTAAATGCGTCGTTTATTAAACATAAGAACATAGTTTTACGCTATCGGCCATAACTCAAAATCTGGACCACCAACTGATCTCAAATTTTCGGTGCAAGTTTATATATTAGAAATAAAGATTTCTACTCTTTCACTTTTCCAAAAATCACGTTTTATATCAAAAAGGGCAAAATAGTCAACTTTTAAGCATAAATCGGAAACATGCAAATGAATCGGCTAAGCATAGACTCAAGATCAAAAATTCCAGAAAGTTTTACCAAAATAAAAATGGTCAAAAATACTCTCCACTACAGATCTCAAACATGCATGTACGAATCCGAATCGATAGTCTACGAAAAAGTCGTTTTACAAGACTTTCGGTTCCGATTCGTACTTATACTAAAGATTGTCGAGTTTATTATGATAAAACACATTCTTATATGTATTATAAGTTATTTATGATGATCAAACAGATTGCATGTCCTTTACATTACCATCTAAGCTTATTTTCGCAAAAACATCTTATGTTGACTTTTTAGAAACAGGTTTGACTCGACAATTTGCATGCATATAGTGGGAATCAGGGAATACCCTTTTGAGGGTTTGTTTCCCACATAAATCCCAACATATATGTGGTTTCAATTCGAGAAATGACTGAGTAAAACTCGTTTAATCAGAAAGTCAAACTACAAGAACAACGGTTTTGACTTTTACTAATAATCAATGCAAGAACGAATTAGAGAACGAATTGGAAGCTTACAAAGGTCCTATAGGTGCTTAGAGAACACTAGGATGTTGCCTTGATGATCAGAAATGCTCCAGAAATGCTTGAGAGAGTTTTGCAAGTTGAGAGTGTTCTTGATCACAAAAGGAAATGCCAAGAAATGGGGTTTTGATCTGATTTAAAGATGGATTCAGAGGTTTGAGGATAGGTTACTATTGCCATAGGCATGCAAGGGTGTTTATTGGAGCTTTTGGAGGTGCCATGAGCTGTTACCAACTTCAAATTCGGACCAGAAATGCAAAATTCGCGAATTTATGTTACTGGGGGTCTCACGCGGCCCGCTTGGGGTGCCAGGCGGGCCGCCTGGCTTTGTCTGATCCCCAAAACTTTGTTAAATGTTGCAGTTTGGTCCCTGCACTTTGGTTACGAGGTTTTGGCCACTTTTCTTGACTCGTAAACCCTAAATCTTGGTTTTTAAGAACCTTAGGACATTTACCAACATGGTAATATCCTCGGATAACTTTGCGCTCAACCGAAAAGCCATGAAATTCGACGTTGACGCTTTTAGTCCCTCAAGTACGGTTTTGGCCATAACTTTCTCATACGTTGACGAAACTTCATGAAATTTTTACCACATATTCTAGTGAGTATATTTTAGCATTATAAAGCTTCGGGTCTGCCAAAAGTTCACTCAGAGGTATAAATTAAACATGTTGACACTTTTGGCCCCTATAGTTTGCAATACCTCACTTTTGTGCAATTTCCGCGTCGTATGATCCATGAACCATCCGTTTAAGGTTATGAACATTATGTAGGGTTATCATAGAGTCTATTTATCCATTGCTGACACTTTGGACCCTTACGTTCCATAGTTTTCACTGTTTGTCACTTTTAGTCCCTCTAAAGTATGTATTCACATACCGGAACCTTATGACACGTGTCAAGACATTAATGGACGAAATTTTTCGAGGTGTTACACAACTTCAAAAGTTTGTTACTTAGAAATTTTTGAGAGATTGCAGATACCAGATTACGATCCCGACAGCAGAGTCTAAGGGGGAGTCTGAAGACGAGCTCAAAGCAAGGGGGAGCTTGTAACCGGAAAGCAAGGTGACGATCCCTAAAGCACGGAAGCTTAACGAGAGGGGGAGCCTGAAGAAAGTGGTTAATGAAAGAGCCAGAGACAGATTCTGGTATAACATTCAAGATAAAGATTGATGGATGCTTACAGTGTTAGACAATTTGAACAGAACAAAAAGACTGATCAAGATTGAAGATGTGTCATGCTAAAGACTAGACGCTGAAGACTTCGTCAACATCCAAGGGGGAGTCTGTTAGTGCACTATGTCTGTTGTCTTCGTCTTGTATCATGTAGTGTAATAGAATGTCAGATCTAGGCACGTTTTACGAGAAAACAAACGAAATAAGGTTTAGAGCTAATTCCGCACGGAATTACCAGTGGGTAATTTCGCACGAAATTATCTATATAATTCCGTTTGAATTCTGTAATATCGTTTGTATGGGTAATTCCGCATGTAAAGTAATTTTGTTTGAGACTTGTTCAAACGGAATTACCTAGTCTATAAATAGGGTAGCATTCCGTTTCATTTGGAACGGAATTAGATCTTGTGATTCGGTAACGAAGTGCTGCCGAATTGTCTCTAGGTGCTGTAAGACTATTATATCAATACAAGAGACATTATAATTGAATCAAGCGTCCGTTTCATGGATTCCACCTTTGATTCGGATAAACAACTCTTCTGAACGACTCATTCAGGTCATACAACGATCCTACATGGCCTCGTATGATTCATAATTCATTCGTTTAAAGGTATAAACATCGTGTAGGGTCGTTGAAAGGTTATTTATCATTTGTTGACACTTTGAATCCTTTTACACACATACTTTCTTTGTTTGTCAACTTCAGTCCCTCATATTTAATTCGTTACACGTTTAAAGTCCATGACACGTGTCGATATTAGATTGGACATGAATTTACGAGGTGTTACATCCTCACCCCCTTAAAATAAATATCGACCCCGAGATTTACTGAAATAAATGAGGGTACTTCTCTTTCATTGTGGACTCTACCTCCCACGTGTACTCGGTACCTCTACGGGCATCCCATTTAACCTTCACAATTGGTAATTGCTTCTTTCAAAGCTTTTTAACCTGTCGATCCTCGATCGTCAAAGGTTTTTCAACAAATTTCAGGCTCTCATCTATATGCACATCTGTATGTGGTATGACTAGTGATTCATCAGCTAGACATTTCTTCAGATTGCAGATGTGGAATACATTATGAATACCACTGAGCTCTTCAGGCAGGTTTAACTTGTAAGCCACTGTTCTGACACATTCAATGATCTCAAATGGTCCTATGTATCTTGGGCTTAACTTGCCTTTCTTACCAAATCGTATCACCCCTTTCCAGGGTGAAACCTTAAGTAGAACCTTGTCACGTACCTCAAACTTTATAGGTTTACGCCTTTTATCTGCGTAGCTTTTCTGCCTATCTCTGGCAGCTTTGAGACGATATCGTATCTGTACAATCTTATATGTCGTCTCCAGGACTATATCAGGTCCTATTAGTTAGACATCTCCAACTTCTGCCCAACAAACGGGCGTTCTGCACCTCCTTCCATATAATGCTTCGAAAGGTGCAACTTGTATACTGGAATGATAGCTATTATTGTATGAAAATTCGATCAATGGAAGATGATCATCCCAACTTCCACCTAGATCAATAACACAAGCCCTTAACATATCTTCCAACGTTTGAATAGTACGCTCACTTTGACCATCGGTCTGAGGATGGTATGCTGTGCTGAAATTCAATCGAGTGCCTAGGGATTGCTGAAAGTTTTTCCAAAAATGCGATGTATACCTCGTATCCCTATCAGAAATAATAGACATTGGCACTCCGTGGAGAGATACAATCTCATCCACGTATAGCTGAGATAACTTATCTGGGCTGTGTGTTTCCTTAATAGATAGGAAGTGGGCTGACTTAGTCAGTCTATCACCCAAATAGTATCATTTCCTCGCTTTCTCTTAGGTAACTTGGTGATAAAATCCATAGTTACCATTTCCCACTTCCAGGTGGGAAGTTCAGGCTGTTGTAGCAAACCTGACGGCTTC
This sequence comes from Helianthus annuus, assembly GCF_002127325.2. Taxonomy (NCBI): domain Eukaryota; kingdom Viridiplantae; phylum Streptophyta; class Magnoliopsida; order Asterales; family Asteraceae; genus Helianthus; species Helianthus annuus. The sequence goes on along the minus strand of NC_035448.2, from coordinate 174,012,354 downwards.
TGGTGTTCAGCTTTAACTTGCGCGCACGTCAAACATTTGGCTACATAAGTGGCTATAGACTTCTTCAAGCCTATCCACCAATAATTTGCCTTCAGATCCTGGTATATCTTGTCACTTCCAAGATGAACGGAATACTTAGAACTATGGGCTTCTTGGAGGATAACATCCCGAAGTCCTCCATAGATTGGAACCCATATTCGTCCATTTAATCTCAGGATTCCATCCTTGCCATAAGATAACTGCTCAGCAGTTACTTCTAACTTTTCATCAGGATAGTTAGCTTCTAATACAACTTCTCTTTGAGCGGCTAACAATCTTTCATTCAAACTATTCTTGAAGTCAATGCTCTTGGCATTGATTCTTATGGGCTTAACCCTTTCCTTCCTACTTAAGGCATCAACGACTACATTTGCCTTGCTCGGATCGTATCGTATTTCACAATCATAATCGTTTAAGGTTTCCATCCATCGACGCTGTCTCATGTTCAAGTCCTTCTGATTAAACAAATGTTGAAGGCTCTTGTGACCAGAATAGATCACACACTTGGTACCATATAGATAATGCCTCCAAAGTTTTAGTGCAAATACAATGGCACCCAGCTCCAAGTCGTGGGTAGTGTAATTCTTCTCGTGCACTTTTAACTGTCGAGAAGCATAGGCAATAACCTTGCCTTTCTGCATAAGCACACATCCCATACCAGTGTGTGATGCGTCGTAGTATACTACAAATTCTTCGATTCCATCAGGCAATGTCAACACAGGTGCATTACTCAACTTCTGCTTAAGAATATCAAAAGATTCTTGCTGCTTAGGACCCCAGTCAAACTTGCTATTTTTGCGGATTAGTAAAGTTAGGGGCGCTGCAATTCTTGAGAAGTTTTCAATAAAACGCCTATAGTATCCTGCCAGACCTAGAAAGCTGCGAATCTCAATGGGCGTCTTGGCTCTTGCCAATTCATGATAGCTTTGATCTTAGCGGGATCCACCTGGATACCACGCTCGCTAACCACATGTCCAAGAAATTGGACTTCACGAAGCCAAAATTCACATTTTGAAAATTTGGCGTAGAGCTTTTCATGATGAAGGAGTTTAAGAATGCAACGAAGGTGCTTCTCATGGTCAGCTTGATTCTTCGAATAAATGAGTATGTCATCAATGAAGACGATAATGAATTTGTCCAAGTATGGCTTGCAGACGCGATTCATGAGATCCATGAACAATTCTGGGGCATTAGTAAGCCCAAAAGGCATCACTAGAAACTCGTAGTGACCATAACGAGTCCTAAATGCAGTCTTGTGCACATCTTCATCTCTAACTTTCAGCTGATGGTAGCCTAACCTTAAATCGATTTTGGAGAACAAACTCGCCCCTTGCAATTGATCGAACAGATCGTCGATCCTGGGCAGTGGATATCTATTCTTAATTGTGACATTGTTAAGCTCGCGATAATCAATGCATAGACGCGTCGATCCCTCCTTCTTCTTTACAAACAAAATTGGTGCTCCCCAAGGAGACGAACTAGGTCTAATAAAACCTTTGGTTAACAAATCATCCAGTTGAGTCCTTAACTCTTTCATCTCTATTGGTGCTAACCTGTAAGGTGCTCTTGAAACAGGTGCTGCTCTAGGAATAATGTCAATTCTGAACTCTACTTGCCTATCTGGTGGTAAACCAGGTAGTTCTTCGGGGAATACTTCGGGATATTCAGAAATGGCAGGGATGTCTTCAATCTTGGGCTTCTGTTCCTCAATTGTTACCTGTGCCATGTAAATGACACAACCTTTCTTCAGACACCTTGACGCCTTAAGCACAGACACTTGTTCAGGCAGCCCATACTGAGTGTCTCCCTGTATGGTAAGTGGCTCACCATACGGAGTCTTGATCACCACTTGTTTCTTATTACAAACAATCTGAGCTTGGTTATGAGATAACCAATCCATTCCTATCACTACGTCGAAACCAGCTAATAAGAAACATAAATCAATTTATGACCCAACACAGTTGAGGCAGTTTCTATGCAGGTACTAATCGGAATAGGCTTGCTACTCCTAGCATCAATAAAGAGTCTTGCAAGCTTAGATGCCTTTAAATCTGTTGAACAATGTTTCCTTTTTAATTTCGACCCGCTTGTGGATCTTTTACAACCATTTTTGTAATACTTGATATTACTCTTTATCGGTTTGTAATATATTGATCTTTTGCTTCCGCTGTGCATTAAATTGTGTTGTTTGACTATGACGATATCAACTACGTCACGATACTCCCCACTGGGCCCACCGGTAATACGTGGAAATATAAGAGTGTGACAGGTTGGTATCAGAGCCAACATTGAGTGAATTAAACACTAGCCTTTTGTGTTTAATCTCAATGACACAGTTTACACATTCCTCGATTTTCGAGTCTAGACAAAGAACTTAGGACTAATCCAAATTCGTGTTATTTTATCTTTATTTTTCTTTGTGTTTATTTTGTTCGGTTAACAGGATCACATATGCCACCAAGATTCAGGAGAGGAAGAGGAAAGGCACCAGTTACTAGCCACGACCACGAAGTCGGGCCTTCTCACAGGCGAACCCCATCTGTTACCATGAGCGCTAGTCCTCAAGAGGATTGGAGGACGCATCTGGAGCCAGCGAGGCAATCTATCTCGCTAAGTTCGGCACCTTACTACCACCATTCATTCGGGCCCCAATCTGAAAACGAGCCCCACAACTCACACCACTCCTTCATCCCTCTCCAACGCTCAAACTCACACCACTCCTTCAACCCTATTAAACCAGGTTTAATATGTTGCCGGTTCAACCCTACTAAACATAAATCAATTTATGACCCAACACCCTTTTTCCAGAGCCGGTTCAACCCGACAAACCTAATTGAAGAACCAGTGGGTTTTAACCCATTGGGACCAGAAGACCACTTCTCCGGCGACCATGCGATGGACATGGATGAAGATACCGATCCCGCCGAACCGCCATCCGGGACACCTACTCACCCCATCGTGATCTCAGATGGGTCATCATTTCATGGATCACCTTACCGTGGTCCAGACAGCTACCAGGCGAGATTTGCCCAATATGATTGGGTGTTTACCCCCCTCCTACCACTCATCGCCTCAGCAGCAGCAGCAGGATCCCTCTGAGGATTCGCGTTTTGTAGCAGTCACTCCACCGCCACCACCACCAGTTCAGCAGCCGCCTCCAGAGCCACCGAGGCGAAGAAGATCAAACGTATGGATGTTCGTGCGAGGGGGAGTCCGTATCAGCACCCCCAACCTTCGAGTGGCAGTCACTACCCGCCACTTTATGAAGACCCGCAGATGGGTGGGCCTTCAAACCCCGTCTCTGAGGTGGACTCTGCGCCTATTGCGCCGCCACCAATGGGTTATGATAACCCGATTCCTGCATACGCCGGTTCAGCGGTGTATAACCCATTTGAGCAGCCAACACACACTAACTATAGCTATGCTGAAGCCGACCGATACCTTGTAGCGGCGAACTACAACGCTCTCCACCCTGAGGGGCCATATGGAGCTCCCTTGGGAGTTGGATACCCGACTTATGGGTACCAACACCCACCACTGCCTCAACCTCCACATCAGTAGCCGTCGCAGCCGCCATTGATACCTCTAGAGCAACAACAGGAGATCCTCCAAAGGTTGAGCCAGGTAGAGCGGGAGGTCCAAGAAGAGCGTAGGAACAACCGCGGTTTTGTCAAAGGTCTGGCAAGTTTAATCAAGGGGAAGAGCAAGAAAAGGGATTTTTGAAGATTCCTTATTTATTTATTTGTATTGTAATTTCCTTCTTTTAAATCAAGTCCCTGCGTGGACATCTATTTCTGTATTCAGTCCCTCCAAGGACATGTATTTCCAGTTTAGCCCCTGCGTAGGCATGTCATTTCTGTGTAGCCCCTGCGTGGGCAAGTTTATTCTGTTAGAAGTCCCGTTTAGGGCAATCATGTACTCTTTTAAATTGTGGTGGAATGTTGAATTTAAAATTTCATTTTTGTCAATTATATGCATAAACATAAAATAAGAAGTAAATAAAAAGTTTCATTCCTTTTATAAGATCTGCCATTTTATAAATAACAACATCTTAAAGGCAAGACCTAGCCTGTATATCATTTTAAGACAGGGCCAAGATGGTAGTCCTTATTAAGATTCAGATCCTTGTTGACATCTGAAAACATGTTAACATTCCTGGCAAATGTGATTCGATAAAATCATATAAGTCATCTTTATATTGGATTCTTTCAAATCCTTTCCTTACTTATAAATTAAACATCCATTAGTGATGTAATGCCTACGGGCCATATTCATTGTCATATAAGACAAAAGAAAGTTGTAGTCTGTGACTCCCTGTCAAGAAGAGGTAATGAACTATGATTCAAGCCTCAATGCCTCGATCCTATAAGATCTTGGCTTATAATTTAAATTTGTCCCTGTGACTTGGCCTTTTGTGCTATTATTATGTTTTAATTAACTAAGGATTATTATAATAAAAATCCTGAATGAATATATTTAACAAATTAACCAATATGGTTATTAATACCATGGTTAATAAATCATCAAGAATGATAGTACTGTATTAGATATCTGAATAAATAATTGTCATCATCTTATGTAGCAATCAAGCTACATGGCAAGGTCTGAAGAAGTCAACAGTCACCTTTTGGAAAGCCATGATACAGCCAGAATTAATATAATTGGGGATGAACTTCGAGCATTAATCGATAATGTCGTTGCTAAAGCCGTGGATAGACAGCTAAGGGAATCAAGTGGTACACATAGCAAAACCTTATTAGTACCCCATTCTAAACCTCACCCTAAGACTCACTCTGAGGCTCATAGTAAGCCACCTTCTAAACAACATGATTCGAAGAAGGATGATGATCGACACTCCTCGAATCAGCACAGTGTTCCATTAAAGAAGATTGTATTTGATCGTGAACCACGTACAAGAACCTGCACCTATAAATATTTTGTCTCCTGCAAACCCAGGGATTTCACTGGGGAAAAAGGAGCTATTGACTGCATGACATGGTTAGACGAAATGGATACTATGGTTGACATCAATGGTTACGCTGATAGGGATGTGGTGAAGTTTGTATCGCAGTCGTTCAAAGGTGAGGCAATAGCTTGGTGGAGGTCTTAGATCCAAGCTACTGGAAAGATCCCATTGTACAATCTGTCTTGGGATCAGTTTGTGACGTTGATCAAGGAGAATTACCATCCTCAACATGAAGTTGAGAAAATCGAGTCTGATTTCTTATCTTTGGTGATGAAAAATTTAGACTGTCAAGCATACCTCACCAGCTTCAATACCCTGTCTCGATTGGTTCCTTACTTGGTGACGCCGGAACCAAAGCGAATAGCCCGTTTTATTGGGGGTTTAGCCCCGGAGATCAAGGCCAGTGTAAAGGCATCTAGACCTGCTACTCTTAGGTCAGCAGCTGATTTATCTTTGTCTCTTACCCTTGATGCGGTCAGGCAAAGATCACTTAGGAACCACCCCTTTCCATTATCCTTACTTCACGAAAAGATCACTTAGGCATACGGATGAGGGGAAGAGGAAACGTGAGGACGAGAACTCACGACGTTCTGATAAGAAGCACAAAGGGAACTCTGAGCACAAGAAGAGTTCCGAGTTTAGAAAGGATGATTAGCCGTTGGGTGAAAAGCCCAAGTGTAAAGTTTGCAAGAAACGTCATCTGGGTAAATGCAGGTACGAATCGAAATCCCAATCACAGCCAAGAACTTGTGGGATTTGTAAGTCTTCTAAGCACAAGACGTTAGACTGCAAGAAAATAAAGGATGCGACGTGCTATAACTGTAACGAAAAGGGGCACATCAAGTCCAACTGCCCTAAGTATGCCAAAAAGCCTGAAGAAGCCAAAAAGACCAATGCTAGGGTCTTTCGAATGGATGCACGGGAAGCAGTTCGGGATGATAATGTGATAACAGGTACCTTCCTTATAAATGATGTTTATGCAAGGGTGTTATTCGATTCGGGCGCGGATAAGTTATTTGTAGATGATAAGTTTTGTAAGTTGTTAAATTTGCCTGTTAAGACCCTAAGCATAAAGTACGAAGTAGAATTGGCCGATGGTACCTTAGAAACTGCCTCAACTGTGTTAGATGGATGTTTTATATCCATTAGGAACCACCCTTTTCGATTATCCTTACTTCCTTTGAATCAGTTTATGTAAACCAGGTTTAATATGGTACCTTAGAAACTGCCTCAACTGTAAACCCAATTCGGATTATGTGACGGCAACATATTAAACCTGTTAACAATTAGGGTTGAACCGGCTCTGGAAAAAGGGTGTTGGGTCATAAATCTTCAATTAACTGACTCATTTTGGAAAATACGTCAGTTCACACTGGTAATACAATTAACTGACTCATTACAAATTTTTAAGGCAATGTGCCTGGGACTAAACTGTTGTCGAACCCTTGCTAGAATCTCCATCCCATTTTCGCTTGTTGTCACTGGGAATAGCAGAAGCAGTAGTAGTGGTAGTAGCACTGATACGTTTAGGCAGCTTGTTCTGTTCCACTGCCTGGCCTGTGAGACGATGAGCAAGACGAGTAACATCCTGGATAGTAGCAAGATTAGCAGAGGTCACGTGGCTTTGAATCTCTGGTACTAAGCCTTTAAGGTACAACTCAATGCGCTTGATAGGAGGATCCACCATAGTTGGACACAAGATGGCCAGCTCGTTTGACCTTTTCGTATACGCCTCTATCTCTGACCCTGTCATCTTCAGGTTAAAGAACTCCACTTCCAACTTGTGGATGTCATCACGAGTGCAGTATTCCCGCTTGATCAGTTCCTTGAAGTCGTTCCATGGGGTGGCATTAGCAGCCGCCAACCCCAGCATCTGAACTTGTGCATTCCACCAAGTCAATGCAATGCCTTCGAGAGTACCAGTGGCATACTTCACCCTGCGAGCCTCAGGGCATTCACACATCTCGAAGACCGATTCGAGATTCTCGAACCAGTGGAGGAGTCCAACGGCCCCTTCAGTGCCACTGAATGTGCTAGGACGACAGTCCATGAAAGTCTTGAACGTGCATACAGGTGGCTGAGCGTGCTGACTTGTTGTGTATAAGAACAGGACAAGGTTAAACACAAGAGTTGGTTTAGGAGTGTAGGATCTAAAGATCCTAGAGTGAGTTGTGACTGCAGGGTATACCTCCTGCTTGAGCGGCTGCAAGTGCCGCAGCAACTTGTTCGTTGATCAAAGCCGTCAACTGGGCTTGAGTCATATGTAATCTAGCAAGTAGGCAATGTAAACATAAATCAATTTGAATGCACAAGTTCTCTACTTTAGCAGACATTTACTTAAAAGAAGTGGTTTTGAGGCACGGGGTGCCAACCTCTATTATTTCCGATCGTGATGTGCGTTTTACTTCGGAACTATGGCAAGCAATGCACAAATCTTTTGGATCTCGATTAGACATGAGCATAGCTTATCACCCTCAGACGGATGGGCAGTCTGAGCGCACTATTCAAACCCTAGAAGACATGCTCTGGGCCTGTGTACTCGATTTCGGCAACGGCTGGGAAAAACATCTCCCATTGGTGGAGTTTTCTTATAATAACAGTTATCACACCAGCATTGAAGCCGCACCATTTGAGGCATTATACAGGCGTAAATGCCGATCACCTCTTTGTTGGGCAGAGGTGGGTGATAGTCGGATCAGGGGTCCAGAATTTGTAGTAGACGCAACAGAAAGAATTGCTCAGATACGACAACGAATGGCGGCAGCTCGTGACCGTCAGAAAAGCTACGCTGATAAGCGCAGGAAACCACTCGAGTTCCAGGTTGGGGATCGAGTGCTACTCAAAGTCTCACCGTGGAAAGGTGTAATTCGTTTTGGCAAACGAGGTAAACTTAACCCACATTACGTTGGACCGTTTGAAATCATTGAGAAAATAGGCAAGGTGGCCTACAAACTGAACCTACCAGCAGAACTCGGTGGGGTTCACAACGTATTTCACGTGTCAAATCTGAAGAAATGTCTGTCAGATGAGACCCTCATAGTTTATTTAAAGGAGCTCACTATCGACGATCAGTTGCGATTCGTCGAGGAACCAGTTGAAATCACGGACCGAGATGTTAAGGTCCTCAAGCACACCAGAATACCTCTTGTTCGAGTTCGTTGGAACTCCCGTCGTGGCCCAGAGTTCACCTGGGAACGAGAAGATCAAATGAAACTCAAGTATCCCCAGTTGTTCGGGAACAACGCAACAACTACTGAGGCTGAAGCTACTACAGAATTTCGGGACGAAATTCCAAATCAACGGGGGGATGATGTGACACCCCAGGAAAACCAGTAAACTACACAACACAACTAGCTTCCTCAGTAACCGCATGCTAAATTTCGAGACGAAATTTCTTTCAAGTTGTGGATAATGTGACAACTCGAGTTTCCAAGATTTCACTTTCGCATTAATTGCACGTAGACTTGTTTGCTTTGTAATTTTACACGTTGGATTATGTATTGAGAAGTTGTTTGATATGATTATTTATTTAATGTGATTAAGGTGTTTATCATGTATCCTGTTTGAAAACTTTAAACTACTTAAACCTTGAAAAGCACCGACGAAACACAAGTGTTTCGCCATAGCTCATACCGACGAAACAGAGTTGTTTCATCACAAGCATCTCGACGAAACAGGCGTTTCGCCGGCCCACTAGTTCGCCGAGGCCTAGTAAAGGCCCAGTTGGGTTTTATAACGATATAGGGTAGCTCTAGAACACAGTTTCGGCTGATTCGCAAACCCTAGCTTTCTTTCCTCTCTGTTAACCGACGACAACCATCACTTTCATCCTTGGAGACCTTCAAGTCAATCGTACTAATCCCTATACCTTTTGGTTAGTTTATTGCTAATGTTTACCTATTCCCGAATGCATGTCTAGTGTATGATTGTTAATAGATTTCTGTTGACTAGGGTTCAATGAATGATGATAGTAATGAATATTTATGATCACAGTGATATGCATATGTTAATTGAAAACATGATTCACCGATGTTATGTATTGCCTGATCATATGTTCGGATTCCCTGTGAGTGTTGTTGATGGTTATTATGATACGTATGAACGGGAATGATACTTGTAAACCCAATTCGGATTATGTGACGGTAACATATTAAACCTGTTAACGATTAGGGTTTCTTGGTGTTTGATGTTGTTGATTTTGTGAACTGTATGCTAGATTGTTAAGATTATAATACATGATTTCTGTATTATTGAATGATTGCTGTAAACTGTTGATCGGCGATTAGGTTTTCTGTATGTAACTGATATCACGACGTAACTAACTTGTTGGACGAAACGCATATCATGAAGAAACTGGCATGACGAAACATAAGTTGTTTCGCTGAGGGTGTTCACGACGAAACATAGGGTGTTTCGTCGAGGGTAACCACGACGAAACAAAGGTGTTTCGTCGAAGGGGATTCATGACGAATCAAGTATGTTTCACCAGGGATAGCACAACGAAACAAAGGGGTGTTTCGCCGAAGGGAAATCACGACGAAACAAGGGTGTTTCGTCGAGTTGTCAATCTGCACAGTAACTTAGTCTAGTTTTGTTAAGGGTTAACTGGGTTAGCTAACTATTGTTAAATGTTAAGCATGACTTGCATGAGATTGACTATGTGCTTTGTGTTATTTGGTGATCACTGATTCAATGCCCACTTTGATTGTATTTATACGTGAACTTCGTGAATGTAAACTGATTATGTACACGTGCGTACTTTAGGCCTTGACTGATTATTTGTGAGCACATACTTTAGCATACCAAGCAAACCAAGGTGAGTTCACACTCTTTCCAAGGCATGGGATTCCCGGTGGGTTGGGAATAGGATTTGTATGACTACCCGTACTTTCATCACTACTAGACTACTTAACACCGTCCTCGGTTTGGGAAGGACGCCAGTGCTAAAACCTACGTAAAACCTACGTACCATTGTCCTCGGTTTGGGAAGGACACCAGTGTTAGAACCTACGTAAAACCTACGTACTATTGTCCTCGGTTAGGGAAGGGCACTTACGTAAAACCTACGTAAACTCATACTTACCATTGTCCTCGGATTGGGAAGGACACCTATAGATACATCTAGTCTAGTACATGCGACATGGGAAGCCCCCACTTATTATTGTAAAGGTTTGGAAACAAAAATACTGGGTAACGCATGATTATGAAATGAACTTACAATTTCTGAAACGAACTCATTAATTGAACAAACAACTGTGAACTCGCTCAACTTTGTTATTGACTCTCTGTTACATGCCTTGTAGGACGTTAGGTACTCATGGAGCTTGCACTGGGAGGCGCAGTCGTTGTGGGACATGGACGGGGGATGCCATGTTAAAAACATTATGACATTTTGAACTTAATACTTATGTTGGGTTTTCATATTATGCTTCCGCTACTTAAACTATGTTTTGTTTGGACACCAATTGTATTGTGTTGGATTTCATAAACTACTATTAATTATATGTTGTTTGGACACCAATTGTATTGTGGCTTGATCCTGGTCAGTCACGCCTCCAAACGGTGATACTCCGCGAGTGGATTTTGGGGGTGTGACATTTGTAGGGTCAGCAAAGGTTATAATGAGGGCAGACATTTGTCACACTTAGGTATCTCTGTGGGTGGCTACCACTGAGACCATAGCTCCAAGATCAATGAATATATATTCAACTACGGGTTGCTACCACCAAGACCATGCCCCAAGATGAACGAATATGTATTCAACTACCGCAAAAATTAATTGCTACTGTTAGTTAAAAAATAAAATATGACAAGTTGGCTAAGGTTTTCTAATATGTGTCTTTAATAGAGTGAAATTGGTGGTGTACTAATTTTGTATTTTTGGATAGATACACATGATCAACAGTTTGCATTAAAAGAGATAAATTGGTGGTGTACTATTTTTGTCTTTTTGAATGGATGGATACACATGACGAACAGTTTGCATTACGTGTATATATACTTCAGTTGATCTCAAAATTTTTATAGCCTATCACCATTAGAAAATTTTGAGATGTCAAACTTTCAGCTTTCTAGTGTTTCCTTCTCTTCGTCTATCTTACCATCGGCCGTTGATGATAATAGTGACACGAAGCTTGATGTTATCCGCAACACTATGAATTTCAGTGCTAGCATATGGGGGGATCAGTTTCTTACATTTGAAGAGGTTTTCTATCACCACTAATTTATTGTTTAACCGTCCATTTATAATGAGAAAATCATCTTCTTATTTCTTTTGTACGTGCAGCCAGATGATCTAGAGATGGAGAAGAAAGTAGTTGAAGTGCTCAAAGAAGAAGTAAGAAAGGAGCTAGTGATCAAAGGTTCCTCTAATGAATCACTGCAACATATGAAGTTGATTGAATTTATCGATGTAGTCCAACGCCTTGGCGTTGCCTATCATTTCGAAGAGGAGATCGAGGAAGCCTTGAAACATATATATGTTACATATGGTGAGAAATGGGTGGATCTAAACAACCTACATAACCTTTCTCTTTGGTTCCGACTCCTTCGGCAACAAGGCTTCAACGTTTCATCTGGTATTTAGTTACATGTTTAGAACCACTAACTCCTTCACAACCATACTTGAACATGATCACTATTAGAATATGAATATCAGACCCATAACGTTAATGTCTAAATGCATCCATTGTCTCATTTACAATTTTTTTTTTCAAAACATCAAACTCAAAATCATTTCCCATTGTCCTTGTTGGGACATTGAACCCGCAAGACTTTGTTGATGGGGCACTATCTCCGATATCGACCTATATAATTTTTTTGTTGATTTTGGCTTGATGTGGTACTGTAGCACTAAGATGAGGGCTTGCACCTTACAGGAATATTCACGTACCATATGTATGAGAAGGGAAATTTTAAGGAGTCTTTATGTGAAGATGCTCAAGGATTGCTTGCTTTGTATGAAGCATCTTATATGCGGGTGGAAGGCGAGAAAGTACTAGATGATGCCCTCGAGTTCACTAAAACTCATCTTGCTATCATTGCAAAGGATCCTTCTTGCGACTCTTTATTGAGAGCCCAAATACAAGAAGCACTAAAGCAGCCTCTCCGGAAAAGGTTGCCAAGGCTAGAGGCCGTGCGTTACATACCTATTTACCAACAAGATGTTTCCCACAATGAGGTCTTACTGAAGCTTGCAAAGTCCGATTTTAATGTCCTTCAATCAATGCACAAGGAGGAACTTAGCCAAATTTGCAAGTAGGAATTGCGTGAAAGCTCAGTCCTCATGGCTAATTTAGATTAAGTTCTGTATTTTCATGATATATCGTATATTTAATTAATCATTTGTGTTAGATGGTGGAAAGACTTGGACATGCAAAAGAAACTACCTTATGTTCGAGACAGATTGATAGAAGGCTATTTTTGGATACTGGGGGTCTATTTTGAGCCTCAACATTCTCATACGAGAATATTTTTAATGAAAACCTCCATGTGGTTGATTGTTCTGGATGACACATATGATAACTATGGAACTTATGAAGAACTCAAGATCTTTACTGATGCTGTTCAAAGGTACACATTCATAATGCAAATTTGTAAATAATTGGTTAACTAATTAGTATAATCTTTTATTGTTAATTGTATATTGTCCAGATGGTCAATGAGCTGCTTGGATTTGCTTCCAGAGTATATGAAACTAATATACCAAGAACTTTTGAATCATCACCAAGACATGGAGGAATCACTTGAAAAGGAAGGAAAAACATACCAGATCCACTATGTGATAGAGATGGTATATTACATTTCCGCCTTTGATTGTGCAATTCATAATTTATGAATGCTAGTCTTTTCTAATTAGCAAAAAAATTGGGCATACAGGCAAAAGAGGTGCTTGAAAACAACTTAGTTGAAGCTAAATGGTTAAAAGAGGGGTACATGCCAACTCTTGAAGAGTACATATCTGTTTCAATGAAGACTTGTACCTACGGCTTGATGATAGCGAGATCCTTTGTTGGTAGGGTTGATAATATGGTCACTGAAGACACCTTCAAATGGGTCGCCACATATCCTCCTATTGTTAAAGCTGCATGTTTGGTTTTAAGGCTAATGGATGATATTACCACCCACAAGGTACTACATACACACATATACACACACATACTCATATCTATTTATTCAAATCTCTAATTCAAGTGAAAGTGATACATATACTAATACTGCGAAATAACATTTTAAAATATTTTCAGGAGGAGCAAGAAAGAGGCCATGTAGCTTCAAGCATCGAGTGCTACCAAAAAGAAACCGGTGCATCCGAGAAGGAAGCATGTGAATTTATCTCTAACATGGTTGAAGATGCATGGAAAGTTATAAATCGAGAGTCGCTCAGACCAACCGACATCCCATTTCCTCTACTACCGTCCACAATCAACTTTGCTCGTGCGTGTGACGTCATATATAAAGTCAACGACAGCTACACTCATGCTAGGAAGGAGATGATAAATCACATCAAATCGCTATTGGTTCACCCATTAGCTATTTAAGATTCAAGACTAAATGCATGGTGTTTGTCTGTGTTAACAAATATCGTTGTTGTAATGTATTTTTCTTATGCTTATTGTGTGTGTGAAAAGCGTATATTTCTGGCCACGCACGTACGTTGTTCTATGTGCATGCCATACTACGTGCCTGTCATACCAGTGTTCCAAGTGATGTTATAAAATAAATGTTTGGTAATATAATTGTTGTTTAATTACCTGTTATATATTAAATTGCAAACTGGTGATGTGTGTTACTTAGTTCATTTTTGTACAACTCCAGTAACATTGTAGTAACATTGTGACAAATAACTAAAGCTCTGCCAAATTCATTTGCCAAGTTTTACGCAACTCTTTCTTCCATGTTTCATCTTGCTCTATTCATTTGAAAAAGCCAAAGATATCTAAACCTTGGACACCAATAATGTATAAACTCTCACTTCTCTTATCATGCATTAATGAGTTTTCTATTCGTAGTAAAAGAAAGGCAAAGACTTTATATATCTTCACAATCAAAATCTAGGGTGCGGCACGTCACCAAGGTTGTCGTTCACGGTGATTGGCCGGGAAAATAAGCAGAACGTATGTTGCCGATGGATCTGACATGACACAGAAGGCGCATCTGAACAAACCTATGGCGGTGGGTTTGAGGTTTAATTAGAGAAATAGAGATTATGATTATGCTAGTGGTTGTTTTGGGAAAAGGAATGAATAAAGAGAAGGGGAGATGAGAAGAGAGATGCATGTTATATACAAATTTCTAATGTAAGTGAGAATGATACACACATACACACATACACACATACATACATACATACATACATACATACATACATACATACATACATACATACATACATACATACATACATACATACATACATACATACATACATACATACATACATACATACATACATACATACATACATACATACATACATACATACATACATATACATACATACGTACGTACGTACGTACGTACGTACGTAAGTACACACACACACACATACAGACATACATACATACATACATACATACATACATACATACATACCTACATACATACATACATACATACATACCTACCTACCTACATACATACCTACATACATACGTACCTACATACACACGTACGTACCTACACACGTACGTACGCACACACGTACGTACATACACACGTACGTACGTACACACGTACGTACGTACACACACGTACACATACGTACACACACGTACACACGTACACACACGTACACATACGTACACACACGTACACATACGTACACACATACATACGTACATACGTACGTACGTACATACTACGTACGTACGTACATACATACATACATACATACATACATACATACATACATACTTACATACATACATACATACATACATACTACATAAATACATAAATACATACATACATACATGCATACATACGTACATACATACATATATATTTATTCTGTTGATGCACTTTTGTATGGATGTGGCTCGTTTCAGTCCGGTTCAAGAGCGGCGTACTTACATTCCTCCGTCATACGACCCGGAGTAGGACACACGAATGACGAAGACACGAGAGCGATCCGGTTGAATATTTCATGATGTCATCATGACATCATCAATGCATGATATCTATGGAAATTGCACATGATCGTAATAGCATATCTTCATTGAAATAGCAGATTATCGAAATAGAAATAGATCTTTTATAACTTGTATTTTGATTATGCATAATATAAATATATATATATATACATATATATATATATATAGATTAAGTATAATGTACAAAAAGCCTAAACGTACATTAACGTACGCGACAGGATTACAACGTGCGTGATTAACATACAACGTGCGTGATTTGTATAACAAAGGCTCCCATGCGTGATTTATTAGGGTTCCATGCGTCATTTGTGACTCCCATGCGTGATTATCAAAAAAAAAAAACTGTTCCATGCGTGATTACATACCTGATCGGATGGTTACTGGCGTCGCGTATGTTAATGTCCGATAAGGCTTTTTGTATGTTAACCTTTCTCTCTCTCTCTCTCTATATATATATATATATATATATATATATATATATATATATATATATATATATAGGGGAAGATTCATTTGAGAAGAAATTTGATGTGAGAAGAAAAGAAGAAAAGTCATATTAGTAAAATATTATTTCATTTATAACTCATATGTTTAATTTTTCTCTCTTTAATTAATTAGTCAACTAATCATTAATTGTTCTACATATAATCTACAAAGCCTACACATATCAAAATTTTCCTACATATACCCTACACATTATAGAATTTTATCCTACACATTCGAAATTTATCCTACATATCTCGAAATATATCTTACACAACTCGTAAATTATCCTGCAGAACTAGTAATTTATTCTACACTTTAAGTTAAGTTGTTTTTTTAATTAGGAAAATTATATATTTTGAAAAGGAGTTACAAATTTAATTTTGTTAGTTATTAAAAGGGAAGAATACAAATTAATGATTTATGTAAGTTTACCAATATACCCTTATATTAAAATTAAATGTAAATATTAAATGAAGTAAATTGAAGCATTCTTATTGGTTGAAACTTCTCCTTTTTTCTTCCTACAAAAAAATTCTTCTCATTTGAACTCTCCACTATATATATATATATATATATATATATATATATATATATATATATATATATATATATATATATATATATATATATATATATATATATAATGAAAACCACCCACAGTTGCGAGAACCCTAGGAACCACTCTCCACTAGTCAGAAAATAATAACACATATACACTGTTATTTTAAAACCTATAGGGTAATTTAGCAATTTACTCAACCTAGTCAAATCATCTCTTATATCACTGTTACTTTTGACAAACTTTATATCACCCCCTCAACTCTCTCTTTCTCTCTCTCTCTCTCTCAATTCAAAACTAATCCATTTCCCCCTCCACCACCACTCCGGCATCGCCGTCTACGCTCCAGCACCGCCACCTATGCTTGCTCCACCGTCGAACGCTTGTCTCCACCGTCTAACCACCATCGAACGCTTATATCCACCGTAACGGTAGAGTATGTACCTCCGCCACTGGATTTTCGACTTCGGTGAAGAGCTCACGCGCCTCTGTATCCTCCGCTCCAAGCTATCCGGTTCAAAAACCTTACGAGATAAAATCTACATGGTTGAGATAAAATCTACATGGTTGATGGCTGATTCGGATTTGAAGGTGAAGCGGTGGTTGTTTGGTGGTCTAGGGGTGCACAGTGGGGGCTGGATGGCAGTGGTGGGGTGGTCCGACGGTGGTTTTGTGACTGGTAGTAGGGGTGTGGGGCAGAGTTGGGGTGACGGTGTTGGTGGTGGTGGTTGACGAGCTGAAGAGAGGTATGGGTTTTTGTGGAGGCGGACGTGAGTTTTCACCGATGCCCAGCGACCTGAGGTTAGTAGATGAATTGATTTTGTTTGATGTTTCTGAATTTTCCCAGCTTTCCTTCATTGATTTGTTTGGCGGTGTTTAGTGGAGTTTGTTTGGGCTTGATTCAGATTGGTTGGTTTTTCATGTATAGTGTTGATTTCTTTTTGTGTATTTGGTGTATTTTGTCATAGAGGTTTTACAGTTTCTTGCTTGGTGGATCCGAAGAAACGGGTCGTCATTAAGGTTATGGGTGGTGTATCTCTGTTTTTGGGAATGATGTGGATAAGTACTATGAGAAGCTGTTGATGACTCCAACAACCTGAGGTAACTTTCACCGATGTCCAGTGACCTGAGGTGACTTTCACCAATGACCTTCACCGATGTCTAGCAACTCATTTTGATGAGTCCGACAACCTGAGGCATCTCCCCGGTTCAAGCCTTTGATTGTTGATTTGTTTTTGCGACGGTGACCGATTGCATGTGGTTACTTCTAAATTTTTGTCATCGGTTTTTTTTCTTTTGGCAGTGAGTTGAAAAAATTTCTCCGACAATTGATGAGGATGGCCGGTCAAGGATGGTGGAGGGTAGGTTTTTGACCTGTAACCCACTTACAGCCATGATTTTTTTAAAACTTTTAGCCAACCCCTGGTTTTTCAAGATCCACAGATGGTTTTTGATTTTTGTTGTTGGTTTTTATACTTTTCAGTAGATGATGATAAGTATTAACTTATCTAAGACCCGATTTTGGTTGAGTCTTGTGTTTGTTAGGATTCTGAAATTTCGTAGACCCAAAATCGGGTCGGGTTGGAGTTTTAATACTGATGTTTGTTTGATTCTGATGTCTATGAGAATCGTGGCTTTGTTGTTGTTTTTTATATTCTTTTAGTCGATGATGATGTTTTTTTATTTAAAACTGGGGCGTAAAAAAAGTTTAAAAATCGGGGCCTAAAATAAGTTTAAAACAGGGGCGTAAAAAAGTTTAAAAATCAGGGCATAAAAGAAGTTTAAAACCGGGGTGCAAGAAAGTTTAATCTGATATGTAAACCTTATTAAAAAAAGTAATTAAAACTAAAAATAGTAGAAGACATTTAAGACATTAAGACAAAAATCTAAAATTTATTAAAGTACTCTTATGACAATAAAATATTAATAACATAATAAGACAAAAACAATTTTAACATGTGTTAAATAACCTTTTAATCTCAACCATCTAACATAAAAGATCAATGGTGGATAAGTGGCTCCTACGATACTCGCAACTAGGGGTGGTTTTCATTTTAACTCATCCATATATATATATATATATATATATATATATATATATATATATATATGAAAAGGATCAGGAGAGAACGCCTCAAAGTGTGAGAACATTGAGAACGATTCTCGGCCACATGATCTTTGTGGTTTGTGGTTGAGATTGATGTGGTGACATTTTTGTAAATAATAGGGGCCTTGAACTACCAGGAGGGGTAAAATAGGAATATCAAAACAAAGATGCACATGCTAATCAAATGCCATTTCCCCCCTCATATTTAAACGACAATAACTTTTTTATACGTGATTATTTTTCAAAAAAAAATTACACCATAAAACTCAGCGTTTTGTTATCTTGCCAACTAGTATACTATTGGTATACTTTTCGAAAAAAAAATTAACTGGGTTTTATGGAGTTCTTCTGAACTGGGTGTTTTTATGGCGTTTTAGACTATGTATATTCATGGCGTTTTTCTGAACTAGGTGTTTTTATGGCGTTTTAACTAGGTATTTTCATGGCGTTTTTCTGAACCGAGTGTTTTATGGTGTTTTCAACAAAGTTTTATCATGTTTTTCTGAACTAGGTGTTTTATGGCATTTTTAACTGAGTATTTTCATGGCGTTTTTCTGAATTTGGTGTTTTTATGGCGTTTTATTTGAACACCCAGTTCATGTGAGTGGGTTTTTTTGACAATATTACCCCTTAGTGTAATTTAGCATCAATGACACATATCACCACCAAAATCGTTCTCACCGTTCTCACACTTTTCACCGTTCTCTCTAAATCCTGACTCTACATATACATATATATATATATATATATATATATGAATGTATATATATATATACCACTTATCAACCATTGATCTTTTGTGTTGGTTGCTGAGATTAAAGGAAAAATAAACACATGTTAAAATCTTTTTGCCTTATATGCTTATTAATATTTTATTGCCAAAAGGTTACTATGGTCATTTGCTAATGTATAGGAGTAATCACGGTCTGTTCTTTCTGCATGCATGTCAAATCCACCATAAAGGGTTTACAATACTCTCCATGCAGAACTTCTTCTTCCCCACCTCCTACAAAACAACATAGATTACCAACTCTTTCTCTGTTTTTTGCACTCATCCAGGCTCCCCCCCCCCTCCCTCTTTTCTTACCCAGAATATATTGTTCATTCTATGGTTTTCACCCTCCGACGACCATTGGCGATACCATTTGAGATCCGGTCAGTACAATACAGTCATTCTCCGATGCAGAGGGTCGAACGAATGGAAAGGTATGTGTCTCCTTCTTCATTGTTTTGGTTCTATGTGTTTTTTCTTATTTTTTTTATTTTGTTATTATTTGTCACACTTGTGGGCGTGGGGGGTGTCTCGGGTGAGAACATTTGTAAGATCAGACGTTGTAAGATTTGGCCACTACCATACACTCATTCTCTGCATGTCCCCCCTATGGTGGTGTGGGGGTGCATGGGATTGGGTGTTAAAGCTTTACTAACACAGATCAATATATATTGGTTGGGTGGTGGGGGGTGTTTGATCATTTGTATCGGGGCAAACATTGTAAGATGCGACTAACCTATGTGAATTATGTTTTCCTATGTATTGGGTTTGTTTTGGCATGTGATTAAAAAAACATGGAGACATGGTAGCGATGACGCGCAGCTCCATCCAGAGCGAAAATAATACTAACGTAAGGACAGGGGTGATATGCGTTAGCTCAGGTAATCAAGTTTTAGTTTCTACGTTGGTTGATTTTCTTCCCGATGTTTTTCGAATTGTAAAACTTACTGTTTTGTCGTACGCGTGTAGGGACGAGGTCTCAACAAAAGCACATTCGTAACGTGTCTCGCCGTATATTTGACTCTAGCAAAGAAGGTGACACCCCACCGCGTGTGATGGAAATACAACCTTCTAATAAACGCAAGCAGTCAGTTTCTCCTTCTAGTGGCGCAGGCCAGTGAACGAAGAAACATAAGGTTGTGGTACAACAACCCCTGCCCACCTTAAACAAGCGTTCGTCTCCCAAACATCTATATAATGCAATGATGACGTTGTCGACTCGACAAAAAGAAGTTGTTGAGAATATAGGTTTCGGGGCATTTTAGGATTTAACGTTAATGGAATCCCTGAGAAGTTAGCATTTCACGTTGTAGACGAGTTTGACGTTGGTACTATAACTTTGAACCTTGGTAGCAACAAACTGGTGGTCGACGGGGGGTTGATAAGCAAGTTACTGGGTATACGTGATGAAGGTTTGTCTTTTAGTGGTGTTCTGGTAATGAAGAAGCTCCACCCGTCATTAAAGGCGTGGCGTGCTAGGTACCCGCCCACCAGTTACATAGCCCCATCACTGGTGTCATCAGAAATACAAAGGGACATGTACGATGATATGGTACATTTTCGAACTGATTTCGCCATGCTTTTCCTCACAACAATGATCACCTCACAACAGAATGGTTATGTTAAGGACAAGGTCTTAAAGTGTTTGACTGCTGAGACCCGGTTTGAAGATTATAACTGGTGTGGTTTTATTGTGGATTGTTTGAGGAAGTGTAAGAAGAAATGGATACCATGGGTCCTGAAGAGTTGGTGGGCAGGGCCTTTAACAATCTTAACGGTGCATATGTGTTTCTATAGGGGCTGCATGAAAATGAAAAAAAATGCGCCATGCGTAAAAAAATCAAAAACTTGCTGTGGTTTTTTTAAAAGGTCTGGTATTTACAATAGCTACTTATTTTTTTTTTGTTATTTACTTGTTTTTGTAGTTGTTGTATGTGAACAGCACGCGACAGCCAACCTAGAACACTGGGGATGGGGTCCAGCCTATCCACTTTTGGACCAGGGAAATGCTGACCCGGAGGCAAGATTATGAAATTATGATCGGGGGTTTTGGGCATGGTCAGGCCAAATCGCTAAGTGATGGTACAATCGAGAAAGACGTGGACATAGAGGTATAAATAGTTTTTTAACTTTTTTTTGTGTCTACCAATATAACCTAACCCCCCTGGTTTGAGTAAAGAGTTAACTTTTATGTTCTTAAAAAAAAGGACGGTGTTAACTGTGTTGAGACGTGGGTAGACGCGTTGGCAACCCTAAGGGAGAGAATAGAAAAGGCCTTGGGGGATCGGTTAAAGGAGGACCCGAACAACGAGGCCCACCAGATGTTGAAGAGTAAATACATCGAAATGTTGGATGTATTTCCATGTTTTCTTGTAGAAGGGCTAGAAGCATTTGATGATGGCGAAATGTTGAAACGAGCAACAAGGAGTACGTCCAGCCCTCCGACCTCAATGAGAGATATTCTTTTGTTTTTTACTTACACCACCCCCTGTGTGTTGTAACCCTGTTGCTTTATGATTGCGTCGAAAAAAATTATGTGCAGGCTAGCCTGGGCGAAATGCGCGCAATAGTTCGGATGTAGTTTCGCTGACTGGCGGCGAAAATGAGACAGTTGACTTAAATATGTTAAGTTTCGAAATTGCGGATAATGCAGAAGTTGGGGTTGGTGTGAGCCTGGGCGATATAAGCCTGGTACTCGACAACAAGCCAAGTAAAAAAAGTTCTACAAAGCCTATACTTGTTACATATGTGATTGTGATTGAATCAAAAATTGTTTTTTACTTGTTGGTGCACTTGTGTCTGTACTTTGTCTGTATTCGGTCTATATATGAACGATGTCCTTGTCAGTCCTGTAAGTTGACCAAGTCAACCGTCCTCCTGGTTTGACTCAGTCAACAGTTGAAAGAGATGTTGAAAGATGTTGAGTGTCGAAGGATGTGTGATCGAAGGATAATGAAGATCCTTCGATCCACACGAAAGATCAACTTCGTATGATAAGCTCGAAAGATAACCTTTCGAGCTCCTGCTGATCTTTCGATGACATCATGGTCGACAGATGATCCTTCGGACCATCTGTTGAATCCTTCGGACAGGACATCAGATGCTGGGTATAAATACCCATGCATGTGTATGTTTCGGTAGACTTGTTAGAAAGAGCACACACACTTCAGAGAAAAACCTCTGCTGAAACACACACACATACATTTAGAGAGTTTGCAAACTTCATTGTAAACATTGTGCATGTAACCGTAAACCTTTCTACGCATTAATACAAGTGGTGTTAATCGTTGAATCTTGTGTGTTTGTTTCTCTACTTGCTACTAACTCGGTTTGCTTGCTAGCTTGGATTCCGCACTCGCTAGTAGGTTTGTATAACAAGGTTTAGGTTCGTAATCCTCCGCGAAAAGGGACCTACAAGTGGTATCAGAGCCTCGCTCTTTACCTTGTTTAAAACCGGGTTTGTTCAAGTGTTTGGTGTGTTTGAACACTTGGTTTAGCACCCGTTTTTGGTGGTTTTCTTGCTTGTTTAAACTGAAAAACGGTTTCTAAACCTTCGGGAGTGTTCAAGGTTGGGTTGGGTAACTTGAAAAAATTGTTTTTAAGTAACTTGGTATTTCCGGTCAAGTTCCGATCAAGGTTTCCGGTGACTAGTGTGAAGATAAGGTTTTCCTTTTTAGGCAATCTTTTTAAAGTTGGTGGGAAAGTACGTCTGACCATACCTTTTGCCGATAGTTGACCTTACCAACCTGTCACCTTTTCACCAACCTTTCACATCAGATCAGATTGTGTCAGAGCTCTCGAAAGATATCTTTCGACATCGAAAGATCATCCTTCGATATCTTTCGACCAAGGAGGGCTCGAAAGATTAATATCCTTCGACCCATCCTTCGAAGTCTGAAACATATCCTTCGAGAAAGGAATCTTTTCGAAAGATTAGTGTCCGAAAGATTAGGATCCTTCGTATTGGTGAATCTTTCGAGATCTGTTATTCGAAAGATAAAGAGTTAACTCGAAAGATAAGGATCTTTCAAAAGGGAATCCTTCGAGCTCTTGAATCTTTCGAAATCATTGTTCGAGAGTCAACAGTAATCTATTGAATACTGTTGATCCTTCGAACAATAAATCGATCTT
Source organism: Helianthus annuus (assembly GCF_002127325.2). Lineage (NCBI taxonomy): Eukaryota > Viridiplantae > Streptophyta > Magnoliopsida > Asterales > Asteraceae > Helianthus > Helianthus annuus. Next base: position 173,989,140 of record NC_035448.2, on the reverse strand, counting down.
TCGACTGTGGTCAGTTTATTGCTAACAAGTTTCTGTGATTTCAGATCCTTCGACCAGGATCCTTCGGCTGTGTATCTTTCGGATCATTCTTACTTAGCATTTATTTTGCTCATCTATCATGAATCCGAGTTGGTGGGGAAGTCCGGCTCCAGACAGTGGAAAATACATGAATACCAGTCAATCTCCATCGTGGGCCGAATCTCCAGTTTCTACATCCTCACAAGCAAATGCCACTCCAGCTGGTCAATGGGCGTTTGTTTCAAATCAAACTCCGAGTATTCAAAGTCTTCTACTAAGCGAAAGTGAAACCGGAAGTTTGAACAGGCCTCCAAAGTTGATGCATCTTCATGAATATCCAGGATGGGTTGATCGTTTTCATACATACATTCTTGGTCAAAATACAGAGTTGTGGTTGCGGTTCATTACGGAATTCGATCAAACTATCGAGGTTGCTGCTTCTTCGACAGCTACATTTGCCGATCTTCCTGATGATCAAAAGAAGACGTATGACTTAGAAAAGAAAGCATACGCTATTCTCACTCAAGCACTGAGCAAGGATATTTATCATCAGTTCGTCAGTTTCAAGACTACGAAGAAGCTGTGGGATGCATTGAAGACGAGAGGAGTAGGTAATGAAGCCACACGTCAACTACGACGAGATCTACTGAAGAAAGAATTCGATGGCTTCACATGTATGGATAAGGAGTCCTTGGGAGATATGACAAGCCGTTTCTATCATCTACTTACTGAGCTGACCAACTTTGAAGTCACAACGACTCCAACAGAGGTGGTAAAGAAGTTTGCCGATGCATTGCCTCCTCAATGGAATAACTTCCTGGAAATCTTGAAGTACAACGGAACGTTGAGAACTACAAATATCAACGATTTCGTGCAGCTTCTGGAGAACAAGGATCAGGAAGAAACGTTGAAGGCAAAGAGAGTTGCAGTGCCACAGAATCCAGAGATGTATTATGGCACCTCCACTTCTTCATCTGCAAAAGCCGGTTCACATGCTCCACTTCAAACGGCGTTTGTCACAAGCACGGATATGTATGGCAATCCAGTGCAAGTTCCTGTGAAGCCGCCTCCAATCACAGATCTGTATGGAAATCCAATACAACCACCTCCTCCTCCTCCTGCTCAACAACCACAATATGCGTGTTATGGAGGAACATCATCTGCAGGTCAACAATCAAAGTCCAGTACCGTTCAGCTCGACACGTCAAGCTTCTCTAAAATCAGTGTAGAAGTAGCTAAGGAACACATGGAGATGCTTAACACTGTAGTGAGCGCGTACTGTGGGTTGATAGAAGGTCAGATTGGAAACATTAATCTGACACAAGAAGATTACAGGCAGATTGATAAGGAAGAGATGGACTTGATGGATATCAAGTGGGCCTTTGCGAGTGCAGTGAGAAGAGCAAAGGATTGGATGGAAAGTACCGGCAGAACCAGCTTGGAAAGCAAGCGAGACACCAAGTATGGGTTCGATAAGCAAGCTGTTAAATGCTTCAACTGTGGTGAACGGGGCCACTTTAAAAGGGAATGCACAAAGCCAGCCCAGCACGGGAATCAAAATCCCTTCAGAAACCGAGGCAACCAGCAGAATCAGAACAGAAACAATGAGCGTTCATTGGTGCCTGCAAATAACCAAACCAACCGAGCACTTGCAGTTCAGGTGGATGAAGGTTGTGACTGGTCAATCCAGTTGGGTGGTGATGCTCCTGATGAAACGGCATGTTTTGCTCAGATTGTGAAAGAGTTGGTTCACACCAGTGGTAGAGAATCTTCTGCCAGTGGTAGTGAATCGTCTGAAGATGAAGACTCTTCTGGTTATAGCAGGAGTGCTGATGAAGAATCATCCAATTCTGGTGATGATTATGTGGGTGAGACATCGAATGCAGCAATCGATGCAGATATTGATGAACTTTTGGAGGAAGCTGCAGCAGAAACTCAAAGAAGATCTATTCTGGTGGATCAAGCTGCTTATACTTCGTCTTCTCTCCATTCAGCCTTTATGGCTAATGTCGACGGTTCATCAAGTCAGGTATGTGTCAATGAACCCACTGCTGTTAATTGTGATGAATGTGCTAGGTTGCATGCTAGATGTGCTGATCTTGAGAAAAGTATGTCTGAGTTGCAAGGCAAACATGATGCTTTACAAGCTAGTTTGTTTGACTTGCAAGACAAACATACTACTGTGAATGAGAATTTGAGTGACTTGCAAAGTAAGCATGACGCTTTGCAAGAAAAATATGATGTGACCTTTCTCCACAATCAGAAATTGACTGTGGATCTCTCAAAATGCACAGAAGCCAACATGTTTTATGAAAACCATGAAAAAGAATTTAAGTCAGTAATTGAAACATTAAAGAAGGATAAAACTGAACTGACTAAAATGGTTTCAAGAAAACAAACTGATATTAATTTGTATATATCTCGCCTTGAGAGTATGCAAAAAGAGATGGCTTGTGTGAAAACCGAAAGTGATGCGATCCGACTCAAGCTAGACAGTTATTTGAGCTCTAGCTATGTGTTAGATCACATCATTGACGTTCAGAAGGAAAAGAGAGATGTCACATGCATAGGCTACAAGAAGTGTCCACCACCAGTGAGACATAACTATGACGCCATGCCTGATGAAGAGGACAGGGTTTTCTTTGAACCTTCTGTGCCTCTGGATGTTAAGGAGTTTGCTGCAGGACTCGGATACCAAAAGGAAGTATCCTCAGATTCAGATGTATCAGCAGATACATTTGTGAGTGCTGAACAGAATCAAGATCCTCCAGTTGTGATTGAGGATGCTGATTCGTCTGATGATGAATCTGACGATACTGTCCCAGCAAAGTCTGATGCGGTAGTCAAAAATGAGGACATACCTCTTGAGAATCACATTCTGTGTGATCCCCCTGTCAAACCCGCTAAGACTGTTGCAACTGAGTCCTCGTCTGAGAAGGAGTCGGAGAGTGTGAATTTGCTGTACACTCTAGTTGGTGATGATAAAATTTACTCAGACAAAGATTTTCCCATTAAGAATGTTAATCAATCCTTAATCTGCAAAGTCTTTGAGAATTCGACGAGTAAGTTCTTGGGAAAGGCAGGACCTAAAGTTACAGTTACTCAGTGTCCTCCTATTCCAAAGGCTGAAATTCGAAAACAATTTGGCAACAAGAAATTACCAACAGTGCCAACACAGCAAAATCACACCAAACCCATAGGTAAAACACCGGCTCAAGCTAACAAGAAGCCGAACCAAAAGAAGAAGAAGAATGTTAACTTTGTGAAATCGACGGGAACAGACAAAATTGAAAAGTTTGAAAATCAATCTAACTTAGATTTTGTCAAGAAAGTTATTGTCGAGAAAAGAAATGAACCAAGCAGTTCAAAACCTAGTACCTCGGGGTCACAAAGTTCAACATCATCGGATAAGAGAACACATGATTCTTCGGGGTTTGTAGAACGAAGGTCATGTTTTGAGTGTGGAACCATTGGGCACATTATTAGAAACTGCCCATATCTTCATAAGCAGAAAGGAAAGGTTGATGATCCCCGTGGCAAAACTGACCGTAAGCCAACTGTTTCCACAAAACAAGATCCCCGCCTTGTAAAAGAAAGGGAAAAGAAACAGAAACGCCAACAGGTCAAAAGGATTGAAAAAGCGATTAAAACCGATGTGGTTCAAAAACAATCTGTTGATGTAAAACCAGAAAATTCTAAAACTTCAAATCATCAAGAAGTTAAAATTTTAAAGAAAAACACTGGTGAAATCAAACAGACTTGGAAACCAAAAACGGTTGTTGAATCAGGGGGACCATCACAATTCACCAACCATCAAAGACAAGAAGTGATTGTCATTGATGAAAATGGAAGACCCAAGACCACTATGGCTTGGGTCCCCATCTCCAACTAATTCATTTGAGTTCATGTGCAGGGTGCTTCAGGAGGAACTATCAGTAGTCATTGGATTGTTGATAGTGGGGCATCCAGGCACATGACGGGCGACATGAAGCTACTCTACGACGTTAAATCTATTAGAGGAGGTTATGTTGCTTTTGCTGGAGATAAAGGTGGATACATTACGGGTGAAGGAATGATATCTAACGGGATTGTCAGCTTTGACAAGATCAACTTTGTGCAACAACTTGATCACAATCTTCTTAGTGTTTCTCAAATTTGTGACAAGAAATTTTCAGTACACTTTGATGCTAATGGATGTTATGTGCTGAAACCCGGCTTCAAAATTCCAAAAGAATGGATTCTCTTGTCGGCTCCAAGGATAAATGACTTGTACGTCCTTGACATGAGCCAAGCTATTACTACGTCTGCACAAGCAACTTGTTTCGTTTCCAAAGCCACAGAAAAAGACACTATCTCTTGGCACAGACGAATGGGTCACATTCACTTACGAAAAATGAATCATTTGGTTTCAAATGAATTGGTGAATGGTGTTCCCCTCAAAAATTTCCATCTTCAAGACGTCTGTGTTTCGTGCCAGAAAGGAAAGCAAACAAAGAAGAAGCACCCTATAAAGAAGATCAACACAGTGGCAGTTCCTCTTGAACGTTTGCACATGGATTTGTTCGGTCCTGTCAAGCACAAGAGTATTCGGGGTGATCAATACTGCCTCGTGGTTACTGATGATTATTCAAGATTTTCTTGGGTTGCGTTCATGGCACACAAGAGTGAAACCTTTGGCATCATCAAAAACTTGATCATTCAGATTGAGAATTTGTATAAGTTGAAGGTTAGGCGGATACGTAGCGACAATGGTACTGAATTTAAAAATCATTCCATGACGGAGTTCTGCACTTCAAAGGGTATTCTTCATGAGTTTAGTGCAGCTTATACTCCTCAACAGAATGGTGTCGCTGAACGTAAGAACCGCACATTGATCGAGACTGCTAGGACAATGTTGGTAGAGTCACAGTTGCCCATTCCATTCTGGACTGAAGCTGTGGCCTCTGCATGTTACACATTGAATAGAGTTCTTACAGTCAAAAGACACAACAAGACCTGCTTTGAGCTTCTTCAGAAACGGAAACCAGATTTGTCTTATCTTGAACCGTTTGGAGCTCCTTGCACAATGATCGATCCTAATGGAAAGTTTGGGGCAAGAGCAATTGATGGATACTTTCTTGGATATGCCACCCCTAACTTACGAGTCTGGAATCTAGAGACTAAAAGGGTCGAGGAATGGTCTGAGGTCAGAGTACAAAGGCACACCTTGCCAGTCAAAAATCCGGGTCAACCTTGGATGTTTGAGTACGATGACTTTTTCAATTCGATCAATGTTGAAGCCGTTGAAGAAAATGCTGCGGCTAGGATGTTTTTCGAGAGTGACAATGCAACAGTTTCACCGGTGGTTCGTCCAATTCTTGTTAATCAAGAACCATCTTCTTCGGTGAACAACAATACTCTCAATAATGAGGATTTTCATGATGCAAACGAATTGAACGAATCTTCAGAGGATGATGAGTTTCTAGATGCAGATCAAGAAGCTCCTACAACAGCAGTTCATGGTACTTCAGAGGGTACTCCTCCAGTGGATACACATCGAACAGCTGAGACTACTGCATCATCCTCTTCGTCAATTCCGGGTCTTGAATTGGTTGTTGATCTTAATCTTAACAACCTGGGTATAAATGTTCCAGTTCCAGATAATCCAGAAACAAGGATTCATAATACCCATCCTCAACAAAACATCATTGGAAATGTGCAAAGTGGCGTCCAAACAAGAAACATGTTGCGAAACAACAGCAATGCAGGCTTGTATGCAGCTATTCGAGAATCCGGGCAACAAAACGACTGGTCCTTCGCGTGTTATGTCTCACAAGAAGAACCAAGAACGTGGAAAGAAGCCTTGAAAGATAACGCTTGGGTTGAAGCAATGCAGGAAGAACTGCAACAATTCCAGAAGCTGGGTGTCTGGAAACTCGTAGAGAAACCTGCTGGATACAAGAAGATTGGTACCCGTTGGGTGTTCAAATGCAAAAAGGATGACCGCGGAGTTGTTATCCGAAACAAAGCTCGTTTAGTCGTTCAAGGTTTTCGTCAGATTGAAGGGATCGACTACAACGAAGTCTATGCACCTGTTGCACGTCTCGAAGCAATTCGAATCTTTCTAGCCTATGCGTCCTTTAAAGGATTCAAGGTCTATCAGATGGACGTGAAAAGTGCATTTTTACACGGTGTGGTTGAAGAAGAGGTGTACGTCGAGCAGCCTCCAGGTTTTGAAGATCCTATCCATCCCGATCGGGTTTGGTTGCTCAACAAAGCTCTCTATGGTCTACATCAAGCACCGCGAGCTTGGTATGCAACCTTATCTCACTATCTGCTGGAGAACGGTTTTCGTAGAGGTCTTATCGACTGTACTCTTTTCATCAAGGAACAAGATGGAGATCTTCTTCTAGTACAGGTATACGTTGATGACATTATTTTTGGTTCTACTAATGATGTCTTGTGTAGGGAATTCGAGCGCATTATGCAGGATAAATTCGAGATGAGTGCTATGGGGGAAATGACTTTTTTCTTGGGCCTACAAGTACAACAAACGGAGTCTGGGATATTCATCCATCAGACTAAATATGTTGGTGACATCTTGAGCCGGTTCCAGATGTCTGATGCAACGCCCATTGGTACCCCATTGCCAACTAATCACGGAATTACTCCAGACTTGAAGGGAGAAGCTGTTAGCCCTTCTATCTATCGCGCCATGATCGGATCTCTCATGTACCTCACAGCATCAAGGCCAGACATAATGTACCCAACGTGCCTGCTTGCCAGATATCAAGTTAACCCGAAGGCCTCTCATCTTGCTGCTGTTAAAAGGATTTTTCGTTATTTGAAGGCGTACCCTGACACCGGTCTGTGGTACCCTAGGGATAATAACTTTGAATTGGTAGCTTTCAGTGATTCTGATTTTGGCGGATGCAAAATCGACGGCAAATCCACAACGGCTGGATGTCAGTTTTTAGGAAATCGCCTAGTTACATGGCAGTGCAAGAAGCAGACGTGTGTAGCTACATCAACATGCGAAGCTGAATACATTGCTGCCTCAAGTTGTTGCTCCCAAGTTCTTTGGATCCAACAACAGATGCGGGACTACGGTTTTGAATTCCTAACTACTCCTATTTACGTTGATAATTCTGCTGCTTTAGATATCACTAGAAATCCTGTGCAGCATTCAAAGACCAAACACATCGAAATCAAATATCACTTCATACGTGATTGCTTTGAGAAAAGGCTAATCGATGTTGTTAAGGTCCACACCGATGACCAACGTGCCGACTTATTTACCAAAGCTTTTGACAAATCAAGATTTGACTTTTTATTATTGGTAAACGGCATTAAGGTCAAGCAAGAGTAAAACCAACATCGGAAGATCATTTCTGTAAATATCTTTGTGTGCTTTTAAATTTATCTTAGTTTATTGATTTTAGGGGGAGTAAATCCAAAAATCTGAAAATCCAAAAACATCGAAAAATTTCAAAAACACAAAAACAATAGAAAAACAAAAATGAGTTTCCTGGCGAGCAAAAGAGAAAATGATAGTACATCAGTGGTCTATCCAAACCTCTTTAAACCTTAAATGCAAAACGATAAGCAGCTCTATATAAGGTGTATCGGTAGGCTCACAATCATTTTAAAGTGTGCAGGGTGATATAAATCTTAATCGACTGAAGACCAGGTGGGAACCATTCATTGGCATATGGTCTTAGTACCGAAATTTCGTTTGATAGATTGCCGAGGTTCTGAGATATTCGGTCTTTATGCTGCTTATCATCTGGGTATCATGGTTGTATCTTTTACCGAAAAATAACGGGGACGCAAGTCTAGATCTTCCATGATACTATACATACGTGTACATAATACATACTGCATTCGACCTCAATAAGTGATAAACAATCACATGTCCATATCAAATAAGTGATAAACTATCACATTTATCCGGGTGTCAAGTTCGTCTCTCTGCTGTATGAAAGTACTGACCTGTTCACGGACTTGCACCTGTGCCCTCATGCATACGAAAATCAAGTTCCTCATCAATAAGTGATTATATCACATAGGGCTTGTTTTCAATTCAAAATAAGTGAGTATCTCACAATTTATACGGTTAAACAGATGATAATCGGTATACTCACCGGTAAGATGAACTCTCGTGCATACCTTGATACGGGAATGTGTCGTGATGTGGATGAACACCGGTCGGTAAGTATAAATCATACATTAACGTATCCTCTAAACATGATTACATCTGATAAGTTGAGCTTAAGTGGACAACAATACCGATAATTGTTATAGGATGCTTATCTTAATGTTAACTAACTGAACAACAAGAGTGTTTTGGCATGACCGTACACTGATATGATTCTCTTACCCTCGAAACTCGCAAAAAGAATGTTTGTATATATTTATTTACTGCTTAACATTTATTATCTTTCTTTTAAACAGTTTCGTCGTTTGGTGCATATCAGCACGACATTAGCGGTGATGTCGTTTGATAACACTCAAAGGATTTTAAATTGTTGTCTTTTAATTTCAAAAATACCAAAAAGATTTTAGGCTTGTTTTAATATAAACTTTATAAAAGCCAAAAAGATTTTATTTCTGCTTTATTTTCGATCGTACGATGATGGAGCTCAAGTCTTCGTTGCCTGAAACCTGACTGAAAACCGAATTGACTAAATCTTCATAAACGGTCAAAAATTTGCAGATTTTGAAAGTTAGAACTTAAAATTGATAAATTTATTAAACTTTCAAACTGTCGGACGGTGTTTGATTATGACATGGTCATTCGTGTGTCATTTGTTTATACTATATTCCAAGCAGTTGTTCTCATTATGCGTTTAGATTTCTTGCATGTGCAGATTCTAAAGGCTAGGAGAACATGGTCGATGACAAGCATTGGAATGAAGACACGACGAGAAGGTGCTCAAAAGATGAAGATGATCGAGTTGCCGCTGGCCATCATCAACACCACAAGGATCTCACTTCATAAAGATAAAGTCTTATTCACGAGCATAACTCAAGGGGGAGCTTATGTTAAGGGGGAGTTTGTCAACACACTTCCTACATGATACGGATAGTTTGTTGATACACTCTCTGCTTTCAAGACGTGAAGACTTTGAAGATCCTCCGACATTGAAGACCTGAAAGGACATCAGAGTTTTGAGAACTCGAAGACCCAAGATCGTCAAAGTTCGAGACGAGTCTACATTTATTGGAAGATAAAGACAAAGCTACAGCCAAGGGGGAGTTTGTTGGTGCACTTGTGTCTGTACTTTGTCTGTATTCGGTCTATATATGAACGATGTCCTTGTCAGTCCTGTAAGTTGACCAAGTCAACCGTCCTCCTGGTTTGACTCAGTCAACAGTTGAAAGAGATGTTGAAAGATGTTGAGTGTCGAAGGATGTGTGATCGAAGGATAATGAAGATCCTTCGATCCACACGAAAGATCAACTTCGTATGATAAGCTCGAAAGATAACCTTTCGAGCTCCTGCTGATCTTTCGATGACATCATGGTCGACAGATGATCCTTCGGACCATCTGTTGAATCCTTCGGACAGGACATCAGATGCTGGGTATAAATACCCATGCATGTGTATGTTTCGGTAGACTTGTTAGAAAGAGCACACACACTTCAGAGAAAAACCTCTGTTGAAACACACACACATACATTTAGAGAGTTTGCAAACTTCATTGTAAACATTGTGCTTGTAACCGTAAACCTTTCTACGCATTAATACAAGTGGTGTTAATCGTTGAATCTTGTGTGTTTGTTTCTCTACTTGCTACTAACTCGGTTTGCTTGCTAGCTTGGATTCCGCACTCGCTAGTAGGTTTGTATAACAAGGTTTAGGTTCGTAATCCTCCGCGAAAAGGGACCTACATTACTTTCCTTTTAAGACCCATGTGGCGCTGCACATGGGTCTGATGTTGACGACGCCCATGAGGGCTTGCGTGTTGTGGACGATGTTGGTGAGATTGAAGCAGATTGTGGACAACCGGTTGACAATGAGGCAGATGTTCAGCCGCAGGTGGTCTGCGATGTGCAACAGGGCTCTGTAGAAGTTGGTGGTGGTGTGAGCCTGGGCGATAAAAGACTGGTGGTCGATAGCAAGCCAGGTAAAAAAAGGGTCTACAAAGCCATATACTAGTTACATGTGTGTGTGATGGCATCTCTAATTTTTTACATTGCTTTTAAGACTCATGCGACGCTACACGCGGATCTGATGTTGACAACTCTGGAAAGGGCATGCGTGTTGTGCATGATGTTGGTGAGATTGCCGCCGATTGTGAACAACCGGTTGACAAAGAGGTTGATGTCCGGCCGCGGGTGGTCCCCATGGTGCAACAGCGCTCTGACAGCGTGGTTCGGCTTCGAGTGGTCTGTGGGCTGGATGCGCCTAAGGTTGGCGGCCAATGGTCACATCCGCAATCGAGACACTATTGACGGAAAGTAAAGGCAAAAAAATATTGCTCTGAACACCGATTCAAGTATGTGGTCCAAAAAAACGTAAAACGATTTATTAAAATATATGTCTTCTAGGCGTGTGCCTAATTATTTTTATTCTTGTGTTTCTTGAGACGCAGGGAGTAAAGAACATGCGACCAAAGCCAGGGGCCAGCTGAACAGGCGCCAGATGTGGAAAGGGATGGGGAATATAAACGTTAAAACGGACGAAGGTGAGAAGGTCGTTGATCGTTGTGCGACAGTGACAGCGGGGCCCGTATATGTTGCACACGGGCGAGGGTGGAGAAAGGGCAAAATTTCCGCTCGGCTTGTTAACCTCCCCTCGTGTGTAGGCGCAGCCCGTACGGCGGGCCAGTACACAGCAGACGACACCCCCAGTGTATGTTGCGAGGAGACCAGCAAAACGTTGGTGCGGACAGTGTTGTTTATATAAATACTGTAACAACTCTCACTAAAATTATTACTTAGTATGTTAATTATCTAATAAGGAAACCCTAATTAAGAAACCCAAGTAATTCTGCATAAACCCTAAAATTTTCGAAACAATCAGAATCAGGATCAGGGCCCCTAAAACTCAGGGGGGTATACCCTAGCTGACGATTATCTTCATAATTTGCTGTAGAAAACGAATTCAGTCGAACAACCAACTCACCTAGCCTACAAATGAACGTGGCCACCCTATGCTAAAATTAGACCCGTCGCGCCACGCGAAGGAGACAAGTCTCCCTGTCGCGCCACGTGAAGGAGACAAGTCTCCCTGTCGCGCCACGCGAGGGAACCAAAATCTCAGTATATATAGAGGGGGTTGGCACTTGAAGTTCTGCGTTAGTTCGACGTCTTCTAAATATACGCTGAGATATAGTCCAATTACTATAAACACACACGAATCACTACACGTTGTCGTGATAAACAGGGTAAGAACTCGATCGCTATTACGATTCAACGTCCGATCGATTGAAACTATCCAACGAATGTTTTAGTACTGCTCAAATTGGGTTTATACTTTGTCATTCGTCGTTAATTCTATGGATGTTTAAGTATCGCACTTTGTCATTTGTTGTGAGGGTTTAATCTCGTGAATTGTGGTAAATGCTGTATTAGTTACTAACCCAGTTCGTGTGCATTGTTATTTAAGTTGGTCAGTTATTCAAGAAAACAAGGAATGGTGTATATGATTTCTGTAATCATTAACACTAAGAGTAAGGAACTTCAGGAAATCCCAGTAGTATCAGAATATCCAGATATATTTCCAGAAGAATTACCCGGGTTACCACCTGATAGGGAAGTAGAGTTTAGGATTCATCTAATTCCTGGAACAACACCAATAGCCAAAGCACCTTATCGATTAGCACCCACAGAAATGCTAGAACTTAAGAAACAATTAGATGAGTTGCTTGGTAAAGGATTTATACAACCTAGTTCATACCATTGGGGAGCACCAGTGTTGTTTGTGAAAAAGAAAGATGGATCGATGAGAATGTGTATTGATTATAGGGAACTGAATAAGGTTACAATTAAGAATCGATACCCATTACCTAGGATTGATGATCCTTTTGATCAACTCCAGGGAGCTAGGTATTTTTCTAAGATAGACTTACGCTCCGAATATCATCAGTTGAAAGTACAAGAAGAAGACATACCTAAAACTGCTTTCAGAACTAGGTATGGTAATTATGAGTTTACAGTCATGCCCTTCGGACTAACAAATGCTCCTGCAGCATTCATGGACATGATGAATCGGATTTGTAAACCATACTTGGATAAATTCGTAGTTGTCTTCATTAACGATATACTTATTTATTCCAAAAGTCAGGAAGAACATTGTGAGCACCTGCATACACTCTTAACTTTGTTAAGAAAGGAAAAACTTTACACCAAATTCTCGAAGTGTGAATTCTGGCTGCAAGAAGTGCAATTCTTAGGACATATGGTAAATCATGAAGGTATTCACGTAGATCCTTCTAAAATAGAAGCAATTACCAAGTGGAAGGTTCCGCAAATAGCTTTGGAAATTAGAAGCTTTCTAGGCTTAGCTGGATACTACAGACGATTTATTAAGGATTTTTCTAAGATAGCTGTACCCTTGACTAAGCTAACTTGTAAAGCAGTTAAGTTTGAATGGGGACCAAGACAAGAAGAAGCTTTTAAGATTTTAAAGCAAAAGTTGACAAATGCTCCAATTTTAGCCTTGCTAGAAGGAACTGAAGATTTTGAAGTATACTGTGATGCTTCAAAATTAGGATTAGGATGTGTGCTAATGCAACGCAAAAAGGTAATTGCGTATGCCTCCAGGCAATTGAAGAAACACGAGGAAAATTATACGACTCATGATTTAGAATTAGGAGCTACAATTTTTGCCCTTAAGATTTGGAGACAATATCTGTATGGAAGTAAGTTTACTGTTTATACAGATCATAAAAGTCTAAGGTATATATTTGGGCAGAAAGAGTTGAACATGAGGCAAAGAAGATGGATGGAAATCCTGAGTGACTATGACTGTGATATTCAATATCACGAAGGAAAAGCAAATATAGTCGCAGATGCTTTAAGTCGTAAGTATCATGAAAAGCAAAAGCAAGTCCGTGCTCTTAGATTAAATCTGCAGTTAGATTTAATGGAACAATTGAAGAAAGTTCAAGAAACAGCAATCAAAGACGATGCTGAAGGAATGAAAGGACGAATAAAAGAATTAGAGCAAGGAGATGATGGAATTTGGAGATTCCACCAGAAAAGAATTTGGGTACCTACGCAGGGGGATTTAAGAAATAAGATTCTAGAGGAAGCCCATAAATCTAGATATACCATGCACCGAGGTAACAATAAGATGTACCAAGATTTAAGGAATAATTTTTGGTGGATAGGAATGAAAAAGAATATAGCTGAATATGTATCTAAGTGTCTTACTTGTTCGCAAGTAAAAGCAGAACATCAAAAACCTTCAGGGCTACTACAACAGTTAGAAATGCCTGTTTGGAAATGGGAACTCATAACAATGGATTTTGTTACTAAGTTACCTAAAACCAGAAAGGGTAATGATGTGATTTGGGTAATTGTGGATCGATTGACCAAATTAGCTCATTTTCTACCCATGAAAGAAACCTTTAGCATGGAAAGGTTAGCGAAATTGTATGTAGACGAAGTAGTATCCTTACATGGAGTTCCGCTCTCCATTGTATCGGATAGGGATAGTCGTTTCACTTCCCATTTCTGGACTAGTTTTCAGGAAGCAATGGGAACCCGACTAAATTTAAGTACTGCATATCATCCTCAAACAGACGGGCAAAGTGAAAGGACGATACAAACCCTGGAAGACATGCTCCGAGCATGTGTGATAGATTTTGGTGGTAATTGGGATAACCACTTACCTTTAATTGAATTCTCCTATAACAATAGTTATCATTCAAGCATTGAAGCTGCCCAATTTGAAGCATTATATGGACGTAAGTGTAGAACTCCAGTTTGTTGGGCAGAAATAGGAGAAAGTCAATTATCAGGTTCTGAAATTGTGCAAGAAACCACTGACAAGATAACACAAATCAAGGAAAGACTGAAAACGGCCCGAGATCATCAGAAAAGCTATGCAGACAATTGCCGCAAGCCGCTAGAGTTTCAAGTCGGAGACAAGGTACTTTTGAAAGTTTCTCCTTGGAATGGAGTAGTACGATTCGGTAAGACAGGAAAATTGAGTCCAAGGTACATAGGACCATTTCCAGTAATACAACGAATAGGACCAGTTGCTTATCGTTTACAACTACTAGAAGAATTAGCTGGAGTACATGACGTATTTCATGTATCTAACCTCAAGAAGTGTCTATCGGACGAATGTCTGGTAGTACCTCTTCAAGATATCGAGGTAAATGAAAAGCTGAAATTTGTGGAGAAACCATTGCAGATAGAAGATAGAAAGATTAAGTTTCTCAAGCACAAACGACTAGTGTTAGTCAAAATCAAGTGGGATTCAAAGAGAGGACCAGAATACACTTGGGAGCTGGAATCAGAAATGAAGCGGAAATATCCTCATCTATTCCAGTAAATCTGGAGGACGAGATTTTTATTAAGGTTGGGAGGATGTAACAACTCTCACTAAAATTATTACTTAGTATGTTAATTATCTAATAAGGAAACCCTAATTAAGAAACCCAAGTAATTCTGCATAAACCCTAAAATTTTTGGAACAATCAGAATCAGGATCAGGGCCCCTAAAACTCAGGGGGGGGGGTATACCCTAGCTGACGATTATCTTCATAATTTGCTGTAGAAAACGAATTCAGTCGAACAACCAACTCACCTAGCCTACAAATGAACGTGGCCACCCTATGCTAACATTAGACCCGTCGCGCAATGCGAAGGAGACAAGTCTCCCTGTCGCGCCACGCGAGGGAACCAAAATCTCAGTATATATAGAGGGGGTTGGCACTTGAAGTTCTGCGTTAGTTCGACGTCCAAATTCTGAATATACGCTGAGATATAGTCCAATTACTATAAACACACACGAATCACTACACGTTGTCGCGATAAACAGGGTAATAACTCGATCGCTATTAGGATTCAACGTCCGATCGATTGAAACTATCCAACGAATGTTTAAGTGCTGCTCAAATTGGGTTTATACTTTGTCATTCGTCATTAATTCGATGGATGTTTAAGTATCACACTTTGTCATTTGTTGTGAGGGTTTAATCTCGTGAATTGTCGTAAATGCCGTATTAGTTACTAACCCAGTTCGTGTGCATTGTTATTTAATTTAGGTTAAACAGGCTAATCAGTAGATTAAACTCCGCCCACATAAATCTGCAAAGTGAGTCATTCTCTTTTTATCAACTGTTTTACATAACTCCAAGTTATTTTCAAAGTTATAATTACAGGGATTAAGTCTATGTAATCACCAAATTACAGCCGGTATGTGGGGTTTTGTATACATTACTTGATAACCATCACCATTGGACAACGGGTTAGCCAAGGTGTCACACCCCAACCGATGGCGGAAACATCGGGATGAGACTAACAAATTGTTCAAAAGCATCATAACGCTATTTGTGACAATAATTTAACAATCCAAATTTCATTTCCAAAATAAATTGTCGAAACATTACAAGAGAAGCAAATAACAACATTGTTCAACATAACATAATCAAAATTGATACAACACTTTAAACCTAAACGTCTAAGTGAGTATCTAGGCATCTTTGCTATCCGATTTCATTTCATCATCATCAACCTGTAACATGTTTAAAAATACAATTCAATGCAAAAGCAAAGGCGAGTATACAAGTTTGGTACGTACATAGCATAAGATAAAAAGTGTGAACGATTCCTCATGGCAAGCATATGATTCAAGATAAACATTAAACATGGCATGTGTCTAACATATCAAACCAAGAAAAACGCAATATGCTCAAGACATAACCTCAAGTTTACGGGCGGGTCGTTAATCCTATAGCGCTACATATGTCAAGGTTTGGCTCGTACGAAGTTAATGATAAGTTCAACACATAAGAATAACCCAAGTTTAAAGTACCAAGTCATCACGTATACAAGCATGTTATAGAAACGTTCATGTGTTTAACAAAGTGTTCATGTGTAAGTTGATAGATAAACATGTTACACCCCAAAAGTGGTAAAAGTAAAAAGGGGATATACGAGTATACTCACGGTTTACAAGTTTTGGCTTGAAAGTTCCGCGAGTAGATTTGGTGGATGATTTAGCTTGGAGCACCTTGTCCTTCTACACGAGACAAACAAGGTGTGTGAGTTTGGCGTTTACGGAAGATTATGGATTCGGAGTTTAAAATGTATAGAAAATAACATAAGTAAAAATAATCATCTTTTAACCTTATAACCTCCATATGACACTAGGTAACCAATATGGTTATTTAATGTTTTTCATGGGTAGTAAACCCATTAGAATCATATTAAGGTTTAGGTCTTGGACGATGTTCTACTACTTTAACATGTAAACATAAGTTTAACATCAAAGGTTCGAATAAATACGAGTTTATATTTAGGATATATATATATTACATATTATTTAGTCCAATATTTCAAGTAGGAGGTAGGAGATAAGGTCTCCATTTAGGCACCTCTAGTTACAAGGAAGTCATGGATGAGGTAGGAAGACAAAGCTTCCATTTAGGTACCTCTTTGATGTTCACCACTACACTTGATGTAAGAACAACCAAGGAGGGTCATGAACTATGGTCAATACAAGTATGTAAAGTAAGCTAACTAATAGAAATCATCAAATCATGTGAGGATTTTATGTTTGGAACAACCCAAGTTGTTCCATAATCACTCATACATCAAAACTAAGTTTGACATGACTTGTGGGTCAAAACCCTAAACAAAACACCAAGTTTATGAGGTTTAATCCTCTGATTCTTAAGTGTCTCAACCTTGTTTTTAAGCCTAACCAACCACGAGAAGTGTTGTAAGCATTAGGACATAGGAATGAGATGAGTAAACTCAAGTTTGATAAGAAATAACAAGTTTTTGATGATTACAAAAACAAACAGAAAGTTTTGGTCCATTTTAAGGCAAATCCAAGCATGATTCTTCCAAGGAAAAACCAAGGATTCAAACCTAAGGACATAATGAAGCATTAGGAAGAAGAACCAAGTGATTTGGTTAAGAAATGAGTGAGTTACACTCACTTTAGTGAAGATACAAGAACCTGTCCAAACTCAGATTTTCTGCAGATTTGAGAGTGTTTTAGTGAAGATTAGAGAGTTGTGAAAGTGTCAAATGGGTTGGAGAAGGTGGGTATTTATAATTAGGGAGTTAGAAGGTGATTGGAGGTGATTAGAGGTGGATTAAAGGTGATTGGGTGAGGTTGGAGAGTTGGATTTCGTGCAAAATTTGAAAGAAAACACAAGTCTGCCGAAATAAGGCACTCGCGTAGCGCGAGCACTAAGGCTATACCAGTCGCGCTACGCTAGTGGGTTCAATTAAATTTGAAAAATGACAATTTGGCCCCTGAAGTTCATAGTTTAGGGTTTTTAAGAGTTTTAGGGGATGTTCTTGTCATATAAGCATTGTTTAAGGGCAAGACAAGTATGATTATCATAAACCAAGTATAATGGAGTGCATAAATGTC
This sequence comes from Helianthus annuus, assembly GCF_002127325.2. Classification (NCBI taxonomy): domain Eukaryota; kingdom Viridiplantae; phylum Streptophyta; class Magnoliopsida; order Asterales; family Asteraceae; genus Helianthus; species Helianthus annuus. The sequence goes on along the minus strand of NC_035448.2, from coordinate 173,971,571 downwards.
GAAATTAAGTATCGTTCTCGTTCAACACACGTTCAATGCATAAGTTTAGTTTAATTACAAGTTTCGCACATAGTTTCCAAGGATAACAATTAGACATCGATTGATTCACGAAGTCGAACATACGAGCATACATAGAGTGTGTTTAACATAAATATAACAAAATGCAAGCTTCATTAATGATCCAAGTCTCGGTTTGATAATGATTACAAAGAAAGAACAAATACAAGAATACAAGGTTTCCAAAGATAGAAATACGAACAAAGCTTTCTATAAATGGAAAGTACAAAAGAGCCGGGCGTTACAGTCTCCCCTCCTTTAGGAAATTTCGTCCCGAAATTTAGGAAGACGTAGGGAAAAGATGAGGTCTCGTCATGGATAATCAGATATAATGCGTTTGTGAGTTGCTTAAAGTTTGTATAAGGTCCAAAAGGTCTTCAAAACACTGAATTTCTCATGGCACGTTTTACGAGAGTTTGGTAACATGGTGAAAACACTTATATATAGGAAGTACCAGCGGCGTATCCACCATGTTTTGGCCATGTGACGTCCGTTTCGTATCCGGTGTCATGTTACGTTCCGTGTCTTACCATACACAATAGTACACTCTATGGTTCTCATACGACTATCACTATAATCCCGTGTGCACCCGCGATTACATTGATCGTCACATGATCCGCATAACTTGTACTAGTTGCGTACGAATTAAGGTATAAATAAATTCTGAAAATAAGATTGCGAGTGTATAGAAATGTAGCATATAAGTACGTTTGTGCCCCAAATAGTATAACAAAGTAAGCGAATCCCTAGGGTTTCGCTCGCGTATAGGTGCGAAAGTATAAATTTTAAGTATGAATAAATCACGAGCATAGTATAAGTTTAAATATGAATACGGACGTGAGCATAAACACCAAAACGTATGACAAGAGTATGAGTAAAGTATAAGCATGGCGTGTATGAAAAAAAAACGTATACGTAAATCGTATAAATGAGAGTATATATATAAGTACAAGTCTAACGTAAATGGTATAAATGCGGTTATAACTATGAATTTAAATATAAACATAATTGTATTGGTATGAGGAAAATATATGGATGTGAATATAAGTTTAAACATAGTTGTACAGATATAGGTATAAGTAGGATGTATGAGTATAAGCATGAATATGAATATTAGTGTAGACGTAATGCGTGTAAGTATAATTGTATTAGTATGAACATAAACTTGGATATAAGTGTAGTGTAAATGTATAATTTGGGAACACGAATATAATATAAAACGTATGGATATAGATATGATTATGAAAATTAACATAAATGTGTAAATATAAATATAAGTGTAGACATAAGATGTAGAAATGCGAATATGGATATGAGTGTAATACGTAATGATTTTGTTTATGGTATGAATCGTAATATACGAATTTAGACATAAAAAAAAAGGCCAAGAAGTTTTGAGTATGAAGGTAAAATGAGGGTATAAGTGTAATTGTCACGAGATATAAACCTAAGCACATAAAATGATATACATATATAGTTGTTTTGAGCAAAGCGTGACGTTTAATTAAAATCAAAATGGATTGAGTTGACATGACATATGGAATCTAGTTCATAAATGTAAAGAGAGCATAAATATTTATTGGTTATGCGTGTTATACTTTGTGAAAGAAAGGGAATGCTACTCTTGCTTTAAAAAGGATTCACATTCGTTGAAGGTGGTTGGTTCTTATGAAGTTTCCCTTGCCCACACATTTCAAATTGACGTATTGAATAATGGTTGAAAAGGTTCTAGAAGTAAATAAGTTTGCATCGTTTTAAATGATCTTGCAAAAAAAAATTTTTTTTTGAAGTTTAGAGATTTTTGCGACAACGTTGATTCTTAACAAAAAGGATTTTGCTATACGATCTTAGTGATTGTTGAAAAAAGCGTCTTTAAGAAAACATTTTGCTGATTTTGAAAGAAATTTTAGCGAATGATCGCACAAAATTGGCAGTATTTCATAGATGTGTACGAAAAATTTTGGTTTGGGTTCCTAATTGAAAATAGAAATCTCTAGTTTAAGGACATAAGATGAGCCTTTTTCAATAATTACGTTGAATACAAAATTTCGTGGGCAATGGATTTATTAAACCAACTTAGGTTGATAAGTAGCATTTCGTAAATTTTGAAAATCGAGGAATAAGCGTTTATGGTAAAGGTTAAGAATTTTGTGTGTGTGAGCTATATAAAAATAAATTGTAGAATAAGAAATTCGTTTATATAAACAGTGCATGTTGAAATAGATAGGGATTTGGCTAATGATAAACGATTTAGATATAAACGTGATCATGTTTACGTAATATAGTCTATTAAGGAAAATATTGGTAACGATCACCTAAGTAAGGGAATCACCCCTAATTTATTGGCGAGGTCGTTGTAAGATGGAAAAAGAAACGGAGTTAGTCGTCAAGGTAAGGAAATCACTCCCACCTTGATGATATGTCTCCTTTTATTGTTACATGGGGCATAAATAAAATTATGTGAAATCATGTATGCGAATAATGTATAAATGTATGATAAAGTATTTGTACGATATACGCGTAAAAGTGAAATTTCAAAAATAATTCGAATTCGAAAAGAGGGAATAGAAGAGACTTGATCATAATGTTTGTTTAAGAAAATGAAATTGACCACGTAGCATAAAGGGTCACATAGCATAAAGATTCAAGTTGATTTGCATAGCATAAAAGTTTAAACGTCTCATATAACATAATCATGAATTCCACATAGCATAACATGAATAAATGAAAGCATTGTAAATTTAGTTTGTTCATGAGGGATTATTATTGTTTGTGATTGCGATAACGTGCGAAATGATTAAAACGACATTTCGAAACAAATGAACGTTCAAGTATAAAATCACATATAATTTGAGATACATAAAAAAGAGGCTCAATAAAACATAGGAATGTTTCGGGTAGAGAAACGTCGACAATTCCAAAGTGGGTCGAAAGTCCTTTCGATTTAGAGATATTGTGCTTTGGCCTATAAGTAAGATACTCTCGTCGAGAAGCGATTAACGGTATCTTACCCTTCCGGTTACTACACATCTCTAAATGATTGGAACATTCGGGACTTTGGCGAGAATAAAAATCAAGGAATGGGACTTAATCGACAAGATGCGGGTTTCACCCCTAACTTGACGATTTCGTACCCTAAATGTGGTTGGTACTTGTCGGCCAAAATAAAATTTTGACACTTTGACAAGGGTCCACTAGAGTTGAAATGGAAATTACCATTAAGTTGTGGATGTCACTCCTAGCTTAATGGTGAAATTTCGTGCAAAAATAGATTAAAGGTAGAGTGAGAGTTGTTTACCAAATTGTGGGTTTCACGCCTATTTTGGTAAATTCGTCTCGATAATGTAACAAGAATATAAAAATATCATAAGTGTATTTGTGTTTGCCTTAGGAAAGGCACATAAATTTATTAACAAGGAGTGTAGCTAGGAAGCATGTAAGATAAAGCACAAATGTTTTAAACAACAAATAAGAGACAAAGTTCCTAAAACTATAGACTAGGGCAAAAGCATGGCAATTTTCCTAATTCCCTATAGTTATGGCTCTGATACCAATCTGTCACACCCCAACCGATGGCGGAAACATCGGGATGAGACTAACAAATTGTTCAAAAGCATCATAACGCTATTTGTGACAATAATTTAACAATCCAAATTTCATTTCCAAAATAAATTGTCGAAACATTACAAGAGAAGCAAATAACAACATTGTTCAACATAACATAATCAAAATTGATACAACACTTTAAACCTAAACGTCTAAGTGAGTATCTAGGCATCTTTGCTATCCGATTTCATTTCATCATCATCAACCTGTAACATGTTTAAAAATACAATTCAATGCAAAAGCAAAGGCGAGTATACAAGTTTGGTACGTACATAGCATAAGATAAAAAGTGTGAACGATTCCTCATGGCAAGCATATGATTCAAGATAAACATTAAACATGGCATGTGTCTAACATATCAAACCAAGAAAAACGCAATATGCTCAAGACATAACCTCAAGTTTACGGGCGGGTCGTTAATCCTATAGCGCTACATATGTCAAGGTTTGGCTCGTACGAAGTTAATGATAAGTTCAACACATAAGAATAACCCAAGTTTAAAGTACCAAGTCATCACGTATACAAGCATGTTATAGAAACGTTCATGTGTTTAACAAAGTGTTCATGTGTAAGTTGATAGATAAACATGTTACACCCCAAAAGTGGTAAAAGTAAAAAGGGGAAATACGAGTATACTCACGGTTTACAAGTTTTGGCTTGAAAGTTCCGCGAGTAGATTTGGTGGATGATTTAGCTTGGAGCACCTTGTCCTTCTACACGAGACAAACAAGGTGTGTGAGTTTGGCGTTTACGGAAGATTATGGATTCGGAGTTTAAAATGTATAGAAAATAACATAAGTAAAAATAATCATCTTTTAACCTTATAACCTCCATATGACACTAGGTAACCAATATGGTTATTTAATGTTTTTCATGGGTAGTAAACCCATTAGAATCATATTAAGGTTTAGGTCTTGGACGATGTTCTACTACTTTAACATGTAAACATAAGTTTAACATCAAAGGTTCGAATAAATACGAGTTTATATTTAGGATATATATATATTACATATTATTTAGTCCAATATTTCAAGTAGGAGGTAGGAGATAAGGTCTCCATTTAGGCACCTCTAGTTACAAGGAAGTCATGGATGAGGTAGGAAGACAAAGCTTCCATTTAGGTACCTCTTTGATGTTCACCACTACACTTGATGTAAGAACAACCAAGGAGGGTCATGAACTATGGTCAATACAAGTATGTAAAGTAAGCTAACTAATAGAAATCATCAAATCATGTGAGGATTTTATGTTTGGAACAACCCAAGTTGTTCCATAATCACTCATACATCAAAACTAAGTTTGACATGACTTGTGGGTCAAAACCCTAAACAAAACACCAAGTTTATGAGGTTTAATCCTCTGATTCTTAAGTGTCTCAACCTTGTTTTTAAGCCTAACCAACCACGAGAAGTGTTGTAAGCATTAGGACATAGGAATGAGATGAGTAAACTCAAGTTTGATAAGAAATAACAAGTTTTTGATGTTTACAAAAACAAACAGAAAGTTTTGGTCCATTTTAAGGCAAATCCAAGCATGATTCTTCCAAGGAAAAACCAAGGATTCAAACCTAAGGACATAATGAAGCATTAGGAAGAAGAACCAAGTGATTTGGTTAAGAAATGAGTGAGTTACACTCACTTTAGTGAAGATACAAGAACCTGTCCAAACTCAGATTTTCTGCAGATTTGAGAGTGTTTTAGTGAAGATTAGAGAGTTGTGAAAGTGTCAAATGGGTTGGAGAAGGTGGGTATTTATAATTAGGGAGTTAGAAGGTGATTGGAGGTGATTAGAGGTGGATTAAAGGTGATTGGGTGAGGTTGGAGAGTTGGATTTCGTGCAAAATTTGAAAGAAAACACAAGTCTGCCGAAATAAGGCACTCGCGTAGCGCGAGCACTAAGGCTATACCAGTCGCGCTACGCTAGTGGGTTCAATTAAATTTGAAAAATGACAATTTGGCCCCTGAAGTTCATAGTTTAGGGTTTTTAAGAGTTTTAGGGGATGTTCTTGTCATATAAGCATTGTTTAAGGGCAAGACAAGTATGATTATCATAAACCAAGTATAATGGAGTGCATAAATGTCGAAATTAAGTATCGTTCTCGTTCAACACACGTTCAATGCATAAGTTTAGTTTAATTACAAGTTTCGCACATAGTTTCCAAGGATAACAATTAGACATCGATTGATTCACGAAGTCGAACATACGAGCATACATAGAGTGTGTTTAACATAAATATAACAAAATGCAAGCTTCATTAATGATCCAAGTCTCGGTTTGATAATGTATACAAAGAAAGAACAAATACAAGAATACAACGTTTCCAAAGATAGAAATACGAACAAAGCTTTCTATAAATGGAAAGTACAAAAGAGCCGGGCGTTACACAAGGGGTGATATGACCATAGTCACAGACACCATTGGACAATGAGGTTACCGATGGTTGGTCGAGTGACAAATACTGTGGGTAGTTGGTTGATAAACAGAAACATTGTAATCGCTCTTAATACTGTAAATTATAACAAATAAAATCGTTTTAGACAAAAAGAATGATTCACTCAGTATTTCCCCGCTGACAAAACCTTTTTCAAACATGTTTCAGGTGATCTGTTGTGATCCAGGAAAAGTGTTGTGAAGCACTACAAGCTTAAGGAAGTGGCTCAATATAAATAAATAAAGAAGCATGTATTGTAAAATAAAGATTTCCCAAAGAAATTACTTTATTGTAAACTACAGGGTTTTATCCCTAAATTATGTAATAAAGTAAACGGGCATTTTTAGTATTAAAAGATCATGTATTAAAGACTTCCGATGTCGCCTAAATTAAATACCACGGGGTTCCTGTCCCACAGCTCTTGACCGGGTCAAACTGGGGCTAGGGCCGTGACAAATACCAAGTCGTGTTTTATTTTTCATTTAGTGTTTAACGTTTTGGGGGGGATCTTAAAAAAATTTGGAAAAAAGTATAAAACAGCTTAAATCGATTTTTAGGTTATCCATTACATTCCCAGCCGTCAGAGACGAACCAAAGGGTGATTTTAGGCGATTTGGGCACTATTGTTCCATCTTTCAAGCTGTTCTTTCATGTCTGATCAATTCTAGACAACAACTGAGGTTGTGATGTCTTCCATGCGCGACTAAACGCTTGGTGACCTCGCCTAGATGAACGTTTATTAGTTTTTTCTCTTTGAACTTTGTTTGCTGATTCGTGTAAGCTGGTAATTTAAACTACTTGTGTTGATTCTATGAAACATTTATTATTTTTTAATTTTTCCTCTTTTATCAAGCGTAATAGTGATTTCCTTGCATCATTAGCGGGTTGGTAAGTTGGTGGGTGATTGGTATAATCAAACGGGTTGTTAGGTATTATAGTTTAATTAAAAATGGTCCCTAATAACTAATCAAAATCATTAAATCCAAGGCCATGTCTATGTTGTGTTTTGAATCAGTAAACGGGTTTTTGTGTTAAAATGGGTATTCGGGATTCCGGATGGCGGTTACTTCTTCTCCTTCTGATAACACTTTTCGTGACAAATTGTGTTTTCCTTTAAACTAACAAACAAATCCCAATTAGATAGTTTTAGTTTTTAACTAAATTCGTCTACACTGACCACCAATTCCCTGTGGACACGATACCCTATTTACGCTATCTACTTAGTTTAATTAGGTTTTCGCATGACCCTTACGATAGTCATCAACGACTTCTGCTCGGTTATCAAACAACCATTCCATACCGAGCACTACGTCAAAAGTACCCAACTTAACAGGTAATGACTTCGGCTCGGTTATCAAACAACCATTCCATACCGAGCACTACGTCAAAAGTACCTAACTTAACAGGTAAAAGATCGATATTGAATTTTTGCTCACCAAGCTCCAATGAGCGTGCTTTAATAACTTCCCATAACTCGACTAATTTACTATTTGCCAATCTATAGAATAAGGAACATCTATGCAAAGTATATTTTTAAATTCCGTAGAGATAAAGCTATAATCGGCACCGGTATCAAACAATATGGATGCAAAATGATTGTTGATAGGAAAGGTACCAGTGACCATATTGGGGTCTTGACGCGCATCCCTTGTTCCGATCACAAAAGCTCTCCCACGAGCTTTTTCTTTTTTAGGACAGTCCTTCCTAAAGTGGTTCTTGTCACCGCATCTGTAGCACCCTTGCCATTTCCATTCTCGTTCCCATTCCCATTCTTATTCCTATTTCCTCCTCCATTCCCATTCGCCCAACATGATTCAGTACGGTGCCTAAGTTTGCCACACTTATCACACTTGATGATTCGGCAGACACCCAAGTGATGGTACTTGCACTTATCACACTTAGACATATTGCCCGCATACTTTTTGGCATCAGTTTCGTTCGTGGCTACAAATGCTTTCGCCTCCTTAGGCGGGTTGGTTTCTCTCCTCTTGTTATTGTTGTTGTTGTTCACACATGTTTCCTTCTTGAAGTTTGAGTACTTCCTCTTTCCATCGCGGGTAGACTCAACATGAGATTCTTTCTTCTTAGTTCCCTTCCTGAACAACTTCTTCATCCTTACCATGTCTTCAGTGAGACTGACGGCTAAGGTCACAGCCTGAGTGATAGTGGTCGGGTTTACCGATGTAACCATGCTCCTAATTTCAGGAGCTAGACCCCAGATGTAACGTTCAATTCGCTTGAACTCAGGCGTTACCAGGTAAGGGACCGCAGAGACAAGTCATGGAATCTCTGAATGTATCCAGCAATGTTGGCTCCGATCATTGTCAAACAAATAAATAAGTAACTTTCTCGAGTCCAGGAAGCAATCCTGAGTGGTAACCTAGTCATATACATAAATGTTCATTCTATATAAATAACTAGTTAAAGTTAATTTATTAATAAAAGTTCATTTTATGCAGGACAAACAATGATGATACTTACAATCTAACCATGATGAAGGGATATTTGTTGACAAACCATTTATATTCTACGTTGTCATTCTATAACAATGTTTTTCTTTGATGAAACTATGATTTGGCTATCTAGAAAATGTCACAAATTCAATACAAATACAGTGGGATTCCTGTGTAAAGTGTGTTTTTGCTACAAAGTGTAGGAAGCGATCCTGGCCATTGGATGGGTGTGTTTAGTGGCTGAGATTAAGTTGGTGGTATTTTTGTAATATTTGTGTGTCATTAATTAATTGTTATAATAGATTAGGGGTAGTCTGGTCATATACCATGTTTTAAATCAATCAAATAACTGTCAAAAATAACACACCTCCTATTATCTCGCACATTTCCTTCTCTCTATCTAAAACCCACCATCAATAACCATCTTGCATACCAAAATTAACTAGAATCATGGATCAAGATTACAAATTCAGCATGAAATACAAGCGTAAGAAATGATCATAGTATTGTGTTTTATTGCACTTGATGTTGGATACTAGATGTGTTCATAGTACTGTGTTTTAGTGATAAAACATAATGTGACGAACAAGTGACTAACTTGGTAAAAGTGTTGTTTTTTACATTGATATTGTTTTAACAATTGATGTGTTAAAGCTACATTGTGATTAGATCCTACATATACATCTATTCAGTGTGTTTTGTTAAAGACAATATGTATTTTAGTACTGTGTTTTACTGCACTTGATGTTGGATACTTGATGTGTTCATAGTAGTGTGTTTTAGTGATAAAACATAATATGCCGAACAAAGTGACTAACCTGGTAAAGGTGTTGTTTTCTACATTGATATTGTTTTAAGGATTGATGTGTTAAAGCTACATTGTGATTAAATCATGTATATACATGTATTCCAAATGTTTTGTTGAAGACATCGTGTTTTTTTAAAAAGTTTGATCATAGTACTGTTTTTTAATGCACTTGATATTGGATACTAGGTATGTTCATAGTAATGTGTTTTAGTGATAAAACATAATGACGGACCAGTGAGTGACTGATAAAACACAACATGACGAACCAGTTACTGACTGCTACATAGATGTGTTCATAGCAGTGTGTTTTATTATTTTAGTGATAAAACACACTGTCACGCCATGATTTTTTTTCAACGAACCACTTTAGAAGAAGAAGAGGAATTGCGACTTGATTGATAAACAATGAAATGCTCCTAATATAACCATGAATTCGATTTTAATGTGATATTTGGTGTCCTTAAATTTCTCATGAGTTAGTTATAACAACCGTAACGTAAATCGACACCCTCGTCATTTTTCTGACATCCTAATATATTTTAAAATATCCCAATATGTCTTAAAATACACCCCAATACGTGAAAACGGGCCTCGAATACCTTAAATATTAATAAAAATAACAAAAATTGATTTTTGGGGCTTAGGCGGGCCGCGTAAGCCACCCCTTAAGCTTACGCGGGCCGCGAGAGATCAAGAACGCGGCACACCCCAGGCCAACACGTGTCAGCATCGTGGCGAGGCTAGGCAATGACCCGGATCAGCTACATTGTTGACCAGGGTTGACGCGGGCCGCGTAGCCCTATGCTAACATTTACGCGGGCCGCGTAAAAGTCAAACTCAGCCCCTATATAAAGGAGGCATCGGCCTTCAGTCGAATTCGTTCAGTTTTCTTTTCTCAATCTCAATTTCTAAAGTGTAGGCATTATACTCAGGTATTATACCCCCCTAAATAGCAAGGTTCTGCTACAATGTAAGTATCATAACCCCTGGAGATGTATTAGATACTCTGTCTGATTGATCTAGGGTTCTGTAACGGCTGTCGTGGTTCTGCCCGACGTACTCGTTGGAATGCCGTCTCGGGGAGGGTGTTACTAATGTTAAAATGGGTTATTATACTAACACGCGTGCATTTGTGTAATTTATAGATTGTCATCATGAAACCCTTACGGATAATCTAAGACAGCATTGTGAGTAATCTACTTTTTGCAAATTGTTTTTACAAAACCTCACTTAATTAATTATACATTAAGCAGTTATTGAGTATTTGTAAGGATATAATTACAGTCGGTAAATTTGGGGTTTTGTATACAAAATTTGTTACTACCTTGCGAGGAGTAACATGACCATAAGTCGGAACGACAGTACCGTATGGTGGTAATTGATATGACTTGGAAACAAATGTAATTGTGGATGCGCCCTCAATAATAGAAGCAAGCTGGACAGCACTGAAGGCTTGGAAAAGTGGCAATAAAGTTACCTAAGAATAAAATAGATGTTTTTATTAAATAAAATAGGGTGTATCCCTATGAAGATGTGTGTACTGAAAACTTGGGTTTTACCCATGTGTTTAATATTATAAAAGTGTGGTATTTTACTCTGATAAAATATTTCCTAACTACGATCCTGATGTAAATTCCGCTGCCAAATTAGACAATAACATGATACCACCGAAACTGGGTCACGGCCGCCCGCTCCCGGGATAGGGATCGGGGGTTGTGACAGAAGGTGGTATCAGAGCTAAGCCACTGGTTCAGCGACAGAAGTGTTCTGTTGACACCAAAATTCAAAGTGTTAGGAAATAAATTATGGAAATACGTGCATAATTGTATTTTCTTGTTATGTGTTATCTGACTATCTGTTAGTTTACAGTATGAGCGACCAAGGACCATCTGACGCGTACCGTCAATTGTCTGGTTCGCCTAGAAGCGAAGGTGCCACTTCTCAGCCTGCCCTCTCGGGGTACTCTGCTGATACGAAAGAAGGAATATTCGTATTTAAGGCTCAATCTGAAGAGCCATTTCCTAAGAAAAATAGGGGATGGTTCAGTAGGGGAGCACATGAGCGTAGAAAGCGTATGAAAAAGTTGCAAGAACAGAGAGTGTTAGCAGCAGCTAAGAGAGAAACCGATGCTTATGCCCAGGATATGCTTAATAGGGGTATAGCCAATATCCATATCTTAGCAACCATTGCAGCTAACCCAAACCTGGAGCAAATGCTAGCACCCCAACCACAACCACCAATTCCTGACCAACCCATGGAGATAGAAAACCCTGAAAACCAAGTAGAAATGCATGATTTCAATTCGGAGGAAATACCTAGGGTACCTGCACCAAACCCCCTGTGTGACAACCCGAACTTTTAAGGTCGATAACGTTCCATCCTTTGATCTTTACTTCTCGTTATCTTTCTCTAATGCGTTACAACGTTCTGTTCCGTGATAACTCCGTTAATCCAAGCATAGAATGACTCAGTTAAGTAACGTATTGACATCTTGGGCCGCACACGTAGTGGGCTACATATTCACACTCTAAAATAACTCAGATTTACCAACTTTGATTTGTTACAACAACATATTCAATTAACATAAGTCATGACTATATTAATTGATATTCAATTAACATAATTAACATATAATTAACATATTCAATTATCGGCCCACTTGTTTGAATTCCTAACCGGCCCACTTTGTTTTGATATTTGGGTTCATAATAATAGGAACTGCACGTAACATTCCAAGCATTCCTCAACCTCAAGTAAGCAAACCCTACCCTTATCTATATCTTTAAGGTATCCTTGTAGGATACGTCCACAAACTTTGCATATCATAAGCGAACCCTGCCCTACTTCTCTCTCTCAAGATCACGCACGAAGACAGCCCCCCCTTCCTCATCTTCGAGATCTGTCATCGGCACACCTTCTATTCCGGTTAGTTTTATAGTTCGTTATTTAGGATTCTTGTATGATTGTTGTGTCGTGTTCTCGCATGAGTAAACTGCATACATAAATGATGATCATCAACTGTTACAAGAATTCTACAAGATGATTGTGTGAAGTTTAAAGTCCTTATACATATCTATATGCATGATAAATGATGACGAAACAACGAATTAGTAAACCAAGAGGAATAACAGATTCGAACGGTTATACGAATATTTTGATTTCGAAATTTAAGATATATATGTAATAATGAATCTGTTTAAGAACTCATGAATTGATGATTAACAATCTGTATGATAACATGAGTATAAATCTGTTATATGATCACGACTATGTGTGAACTTGTAAATAGAATTGTACGAATAATGATGGAAGTTTATGTTGACACTCCTGATGTTGCTACTGTTCGATTTACATGAGCATGAACCATAGTGGAATGATTAATATACTATTTGAATGGAATAAGTAAAGGAAGTTGTCCACTAAATTAGCACATGCCCAACAACCGATTATGATATGGTAGTGGCTTTAGGGGTCCAATAGTTAAAGGTAGGTGGTCTGACAAGTGATAACCTAGACTAAAGTGGCGGCTATGTATGATCTAGTCAAGCCATAATTTTTAGTGTACATATGAGACAAGAGTCAAGTTGTCAGCCATCTACTTGACCACACAAATAAAAGGCCCAATTATATTCGAGGATTGTGAATTGTATAATTAGATTGCATGTGTTACTAAATGAAATGGCAACCCATTAACTTCCAATGATAATTGTGTGCATGTAATAATTGTCGGCCATTATTTGCTTATAAAATTCAACTTGCCCACTAGCAAATTGTAGTCAATAGTTTATTTTCTTTGGGTATCATCGCTGGCACCATTTGAGAGGATTGTAGGTGGGATAATTGGACCGTATGGGGTTTACATGTCCACGAGTAATACATGTTGGGTTTAGGACTGGATGCAAAACATGGGGCTGGTACCTGACTGGGTTGCACAGCAGGTGTGTCGGGCTTGGTATCATCAATGGGCTGCACACCCTGTTGCTGGACCGTAACTGAACGGAGCCCATAACCGACCTGATTGCATATTTGGGCCTTGTTAGCACAGTAATTGGTAATACATGAATGTCTATGTTTATACCTTGGTTTATGATTACATGATGATGTCAGAGTTTTAATGAAGTTATTGTATGAACTAACTAATAAATCTAAGGGCATGCTTAATGGTAACCGATCTAGAAACCGTATGTGTAATCATTACTGATTGGCTGTGTAATATGTAATCTTGATTGACCGGAACTACATGTATGTTGTATAGATATAGGGAATCTGATGTATAGAGTTGTAAGTAGGTTATGTAATTCAAGTAAACATCAGAAGTTCACATTTGAATAGGCCTGTACTCGTTATACTTTACATTTTTGAAGTTAAGAAATATTAAACTTAAAGTATCCGAATTTAGTAGGGACCTATAATTGATATATAGAAGAATGTGTTGATCTGCCATACATATTAAGTTAATGCATGAATGTTATAATTGTAATCCTTTCAGAAGGCTATATTTGATATATATGGTTCTTGTGCATTATTACGACAGTTTGCATATATTGAATTATTTGGGTGTCCACACTTAGGGTATTGCATGACTCAACTCGATACGTACTTACATTCATTATACCTTAGGTCGCGTGTAACGGACCTAGCATTCATTAAACACTAGAAGTACATTAACATACCGAGCACTCTAAGGTGAGTTCATCTTTCTTGAGCATGCGTCCCGGTGGTTGGGACAGTCAGTGGGTATTCCTGGGAGGGACATGTCTTTTGGGTTAAAACGGGAATGTTGGATAATATACTCTTCCTATCACCTTTAAAGTCCCTCCGTGTTGTTTGGTTACCGGGAAGGTAACATGGTATTAGTTAGTAGCGCTACTTAGGTTTGGCAACCTCACCCCGTATCTGGGAGAACGGGTGTTGAACTAATGACCTAGTCATGACCAATGCTTTGATAGGAGCATTGGAGAAAGGGCAAAATAATCAGAAGCCGTCTTGTATTGGGGTATTATCAACATTGTTTTCAATATTACTTTCGGAGTTAACTTCAATGGATTAACTACATACTTGGTAAACAACGTTTTCGTAAAACCATGAACTCACCAGCGTTGTCTGATACACTTGTTGCATGCTCGCAGGTCGTTAGGTATCTTGGATTTGGGGAACTTGCTGTTTGGAGTAGCTGGAGTGGTCATGGGGCGACTAGAAGGATTTATGCGATTGATTTCATAAAACTATACTTGGGTTTTGAAACAGTTTAACTTGGTTTATTATTTGCTTCCGCTGAACTTATTGGTTTTTCGTTTAAAACTTATTGAAGATGTTTTTATTAATAATGGGGATTTTAATTATAACTTGTATGGGTTCAATGTAATTGGTGGCTCGTTATTGGTACGTCACACGCCTATCAGGGACACTCCCTAGGTGGTATTTTGAGGGTGTGACAGTTTGGTATCAGAGCCATTGGTTATAGTGAACTTGGTTTTAAAACGTTTTCATAAAACCAGACTATAACCGAACAGTACCGAAATCGACCATGACACTCAGCTCCAGACTGCAAGGTTCGTTTCTCATCTACTATTGCATAGTATAACTAGCGTACACTTATGTATAACATTACACGTGACTGCACATTTGGCACAACAGCATGAGCCCTTACATTACCAACCCCTGTTATGTGAACTGCTAGTGTGACACAACCCTTTGACTATTGTGATTCTTGATCCTGTAAAACCTTTTGTTGCTATTTGAATGTGGGGAACCTTTTAGCGCAAGTTAAGAGGCACTGAGATAAGCATGCAAATCGCCTTATTATTATGGGTGCACACATAATAATAACGCGAGGTGCATGCAAGTCCCAGTGAGGCTTAACGAGCGTGGGAAGGGTTCTGCCCTATTGTGTGTAAACTTGGTAGATTGTAGGTTTCAACGTGATACTCGATTTTTACCTCATTACGACCCTTAAGATAGTTCCCTTCTCTTATTTAGAACCATGAGTGGACGTGGAGGAGGCCGAGGTGGTGGACGTGGTCACATTGCTATGACCCAGGCCGAATTAACCGACTTGATCAACACTCGTGTAGCTGAAGCCCTAGCGGCTTACCAGGCTGGTCAACCTGCGAATCAAAACCATCCACCTGTTTGTACGTACAAGATGTTCATGGATTGTAAACCACAGACCTTCAGCGGGACTGAGGGGGCTGTGGGACTCTTACGTTGGTTCGAGAAGGCTGAATCAGTATTTGCTATGTGCAACTGTCCCGTGGGGGACCGTGTGAAGTATGCTACAGGCACCTTGGAGGATGGTGCCTTAACCTGGTGGAATGCCCAAGTGCAAATGTTGGGTATTGAGATGGCGAATGCCACTACCTGGGATGATTTCAAGGAGTTGATGCGGGAGGAGTATTGTCCTCGTGATGAGATTCAGAAACTGGAGAACGAGTTCTACAACCTGAAAATGGAGGGTTCTGAGATCGAAGCATACACTAGGAGGTCTAATGATCTAGCAACTTTGTGCCCTAACATGTCTCGACCCCCATCTAGGCGAATTGAGTTGTATCTCAAGGGTTTAGCACCAGCTGTTAAGGGGTACGTTACTGCTGCAAACTTAGACAATCTGCCCCGTATCGTGCGTCTAGCACATAAGATTACCGACCAAGAGGTCGAACGTGGCAGCTTGCCGCCACGTGTTTCTGCTACTACCTCGACTGCTACAGCTACCACACCTGCTAGTGATCACAAGCGAAAATGGAACGATACTGACAAAACAACCAGTGCCAGCCAATCTCAAAAAAAGGGCAGACAACAGCACCCACCGTAGTTTCAGCCAGACATCCTCTGTGAACCAGAATCAGAGCAACAACTCAAATCAGGGTTCTTACGCGGGAAAGTTACCAAAGTGTGATAAGTGTATGTTTCACCATCGCGGACCGTGCACCCGGGTATGTCATAGATGCAACAAGGTGGGTCATATGGCTAAAGATTGCAGGGTCTGGCTCCCAAAGCCGCCGCAGCAGCAGCCACAGCAACAGGAGAGGCAGCAGCCCCAACAGGATCGGGGAAATCAAAAGGGGTGCTTTCAGTGTGGTGATGAGGGTCATTTTAAGCGGGATTGCCCCCAGCTTAATCAGAATGCTGGCAACAACAACAATACTGGGAGCGGCAACAATGGGAACAATGGTGGGAACGGAGCACGTGGAGGAGTATATACTATTGGTGCTGGGGGAGACTCGCAGTGAAGGCAATGTTGAGACCGGTACGTCTTCTTTGAATGATCTTTTTCTGCTTCTGTTTTATTCAACTCTTGTTTCGATTGGAGTTTCGTGCCTTAGGGTTCAGTCGTCAGTAAGGACTGACTCCGACCTTTCCTGTAAATAAACATGTAGTAGAATTAACTGATAGTAAATCGATAGAAGCTTATCATGTTCTTTTTGGTTGTAAACTTGATCTCGTGGGTCAAGTGTTCGACATTGACCTACTTCCCAATACCCTTGTGAGTTTTGAAACCCAACCCTACAACACGCGGAGCATCACTTCTATCCGAGAGTACCGATGATACAGCAATATACCATGATGGCTTAATTCAGAGTCCTAGTTACACGCGTTTGTCGTTTTGCAACACTAACCCTTACCCACCAAACTCTGTATTGGACAAATGATACACTCGCGCGACCGCAATGTAACAAACTTCCCTGTTGTGCCATGCCGCCGTGCACCACTACTGGAAATTATTTCTAGACAACAAATTTGCTGGTCAAATCCTTCGGATGTTTAATGGACCCCTGTTTCGCTCGATTCTTTGTACGAACCACATTAATTCCCTGTGTCCTTGATTGGCAACTGATATAACAAAACGCTAACAACCATACCATGATTTCCATCGATCACAAGATTAGCCCCCTCAGGCGTTGTAAAGTATCTATAGATCGAGTTCGTCGGAACTCACTTCAGGCCATTGTTTAGATCAATTTTCGGGACGAAAATTCTTTCAAGTTGGGGATGATGTGACACCCCGCGAAAACGCTTAATAAAACCAGCTTCCTCAGTGACTGTTTGCTAAATTTCGGGACGAAATTTCTTTCAAGTTGGGGATGATGTGACAACCCGAACTTTTAAGGTCGATAACGTTCCATCCTTTGATCTTTACTTCTCGTTATCTTTCTCTAATGCGTTACAACGTTCTGTTCCGTGATAACTCCGTTAATCCAAGCATAGAATGACTCAGTTAAGTAACGTATTGACATCTTGGGCCGCACACGTAGTGGGCTACATATTCACACTCTAAAATAACTCAGATTTACCAACTTTGATTTGTTACAACAACATATTCAATTAACATAAGTCATGACTATATTAATTGATATTCAATTAACATAATTAACATATAATTAACATATTCAATTATCGGCCCACTTGTTTGAATTCCTAACCGGCCCACTTTGTTTTGATATTTGGGTTCATAATAATAGGAACTGCACGTAACATTCCAAGCATTCCTCAACCTCAAGTAAGCAAACCCTACCCTTATCTATATCTTTAAGGTATCCTTGTAGGATACGTCCACAAACTTTGCATATCATAAGCGAACCCTGCCCTACTTCTCTCTCTCAAGATCACGCACGAAGACAGCCCCCCCTTCCTCATCTTCGAGATCTGTCATCGGCACACCTTCTATTCCGGTTAGTTTTATAGTTCGTTATTTAGGATTCTTGTATGATTGTTGTGTCGTGTTCTCGCATGAGTAAACTGCATACATAAATGATGATCATCAACTGTTACAAGAATTCTACAAGATGATTGTGTGAAGTTTAAAGTCCTTATACATATCTATATGCATGATAAATGATGACGAAACAACGAATTAGTAAACCAAGAGGAATAACAGATTCGAACGGTTATACGAATATTTTGATTTCGAAATTTAAGATATATATGTAATAATGAATCTGTTTAAGAACTCATGAATTGATGATTAACAATCTGTATGATAACATGAGTATAAATCTGTTATATGATCACGACTATGTGTGAACTTGTAAATAGAATTGTACGAATAATGATGGAAGTTTATGTTGACACTCCTGATGTTGCTACTGTTCGATTTACATGAGCATGAACCATAGTGGAATGATTAATATACTATTTGAATGGAATAAGTAAAGGAAGTTGTCCACTAAATTAGCACATGCCCAACAACCGATTATGATATGGTAGTGGCTTTAGGGGTCCAATAGTTAAAGGTAGGTGGTCTGACAAGTGATAACCTAGACTAAAGTGGCGGCTATGTATGATCTAGTCAAGCCATAATTTTTAGTGTACATATGAGACAAGAGTCAAGTTGTCAGCCATCTACTTGACCACACAAATAAAAGGCCCAATTATATTCGAGGATTGTGAATTGTATAATTAGATTGCATGTGTTACTAAATGAAATGGCAACCCATTAACTTCCAATGATAATTGTGTGCATGTAATAATTGTCGGCCATTATTTGCTTATAAAATTCAACTTGCCCACTAGCAAATTGTAGTCAATAGTTTATTTTCTTTGGGTATCATCGCTGGCACCATTTGAGAGGATTGTAGGTGGGATAATTGGACCGTATGGGGTTTACATGTCCACGAGTAATACATGTTGGGTTTAGGACTGGATGCAAAACATGGGGCTGGTACCTGACTGGGTTGCACAGCAGGTGTGTCGGGCTTGGTATCATCAATGGGCTGCACACCCTGTTGCTGGACCGTAACTGAACGGAGCCCATAACCGACCTGATTGCATATTTGGGCCTTGTTAGCACAGTAATTGGTAATACATGAATGTCTATGTTTATACCTTGGTTTATGATTACATGATGATGTTAGAGTTTTAATGAAGTTATTGTATGAACTAACTAATAAATCTAAGGGCATGCTTAATGGTAACCGATCTAGAAACCGTATGTGTAATCATTACTGATTGGCTGTGTAATATGTAATCTTGATTGACCGGAACTACATGTATGTTGTATAGATATAGGGAATCTGATGTATAGAGTTGTAAGTAGGTTATGTAATTCAAGTAAACATCAGAAGTTCACATTTGAATAGGCCTGTACTCGTTATACTTTACATTTTTGAAGTTAAGAAATATTAAACTTAAAGTATCCGAATTTAGTAGGGACCTATAATTGATATATAGAAGAATGTGTTGATCTGCATAATTGTAATCCTTTCAGAAGGCTATATTTGATATATATGGTTCTTGTGCATTATTACGACAGTTTGCATATATTGAATTATTTGGGTGTCCACACTTAGGGTATTGCATGACTCAACTCGATACGTACTTACATTCATTATACCTTAGGTCGCGTGTAACGGACCTAGCATTCATTAAACACTAGAAGTACATTAACATACCGAGCACTCTAAGGTGAGTTCATCTTTCTTGAGCATGCGTCCCGGTGGTTGGGACAGTCAGTGGGTATTCCTGGGAGGGACATGTCTTTTGGGTTAAAACGGGAATGTTGGATAATATACTCTTCCTATCACCTTTAAAGTCCCTCCGTGTTGTTTGGTTACCGGGAAGGTAACATGGTATTAGTTAGTAGCGCTACTTAGGTTTGGCAACCTCACCCCGTATCTGGGAGAACGGGTGTTGAACTAATGACCTAGTCATGACCAATGCTTTGATAGGAGCATTGGAGAAAGGGCAAAATAATCAGAAGCCGTCTTGTATTGGGGTATTATCAACATTGTTTTCAATATTACTTTCGGAGTTAACTTCAATGGATTAACTACATACTTGGTAAACAACGTTTTCGTAAAACCATGAACTCACCAGCGTTGTCTGATACACTTGTTGCATGCTCGCAGGTCGTTAGGTATCTTGGATTTGGGGAACTTGCTGTTTGGAGTAGCTGGAGTGGTCATGGGGCGACTAGAAGGATTTATGCGATTGATTTCATAAAACTATACTTGGGTTTTGAAACAGTTTAACTTGGTTTATTATTTGCTTCCGCTGAACTTATTGGTTTTTCGTTTAAAACTTATTGAAGATGTTTTTATTAATAATGGGGATTTTAATTATAACTTGTATGGGTTCAATGTAATTGGTGGCTCGTTATTGGTACGTCACACGCCTATCAGGGACACTCCCTAGGTGGTATTTTGAGGGTGTGACACCCTGGACCCAAATTACGACCCATGGTGGGACGATAACAGGGACTATGTGCAACGCTACCCGATGCATGAAGATTTTCCCATGCCCAATCTAGGAACCTACCCAGGGTTAGATCCTCTAGATCCCTATTACGATAATGATGTGTACATTAGGGAGATCTTAGAAAACCCTTACCCATTTCAGCCCCTACACCCTCATACCAGGAACCCGCACCCCAGATTCCGAACCCAGTCCTATAACCTGCACCCCCAATGAGTGCAGATAACGTACAAGAACTTAGGACTTTTGGTGAGGAAATTTTAGAAAGTAGTGAATGGATGAGACAGGTGGGAGAGCGTCTCGTATGGAAATACGATGAACGCAATATGGATTTTTGGATGAATCCATATCCTTGAAACGATGGTGGAGATGGTAGAAATAATAATAATATAATATGATAATAAAATATGTGTGTATGTGTTAAAAAAAACTACGGATGCCTACTACTAGTAGTGTAGTTTTTAATTTCAGTACTGGTGTGTAATAGATGCATAGTATATGAATAGAGTAAAGTCGCAATGCTCGACGCTTTTGACCAAAGTGCGTGTCATGTGATTGACTATATTCAAATATTATTGGTGATATTAATATGTGGTAAATGTTTAAATTCAAATGGACAACGAAGTGAATCAGGAAAACCAGAATGATAATATCCAGAACGACAACAACTCGAATAACGATAATCTAAATAACGAGAATCCGAATAACAATAACAATGGAAATCAAGTGGATAATAGTGCCCTCCAGCATATAGTGGCACAAGGAATTATAGATGCGATGCCATTTATTATCCAAAATGTTAAGGAAGCCGAAAATAAAAGTAAGCATAGCTGTAAGCGACCAAGTGAACCAGAACACAGCGTGAACAATGGACCCGTACTTCAAGTACCCATTCCCAAAAGAAGAAGAACCATGCCATATGGTTGTTCTTATAAAGAATTCTGGTCCTGCAAACCAATAGAATTCTCGGGCAATGAAGGACCCATTGCAGCTCTACGCTGGATAGAAAAGACTGAGGCTGTTTTAAAAATAAGCAAGTGTGCTGAAGAAGATAAGATAATATTTGCTTTGAATCTGTTTAAGAACTCAGACTTAGAATGGTGGAACACTATCCTCCAGTCAAGAGGAAGTGATAGAGTATACAATATGGAATGGGAGGAGTTTAAAAATATGGTAGAAAGGAAATTCTGCCCTCCCAATGAAAAGGAACAGATAGCGAATAAATTTCTGAACCGTAGGATGACCAGGGTAGATAGTAAGGGGTACATTACTACATTCTTTGAATATGCTAGGATAGTACCAACCCTTGCATCACCTGAACCGGTATTAATCTCCCGTTACATCTGGGGATTAATTGGAGAGATTAGACATGTAGTCAAGGCAGCTAGACCTCAAACCATAGAAGAAGCTGTAGAACTAGCCAATACCTTGACTGATGAACTGGTGCGTACTAGAGAAGAAGACCAGAGGAGAAATCTAACCAAAAGGCTTACTCAAGAATTCCGTTATGGGAATTCCAACCGTAGGAATGTAGGTTCTACCTCTGCACCATATTGCAAAACTTGCAGAAAGAAACATTCTGGAAGATGCTCCACTTACTGCAATTTCTGCAAAGTACCAGGACACAAGGAAGAAACCTGCAGAAGGAAACCAACTAATGGATTGTGCTTCAACTGTGGAGAAAAAGGTCATATCAAGCCAAACTATCCGAAGTTAGCTCCACCTGCAAACCACAAGAACACTAAAAATGCTAGAGCATTTGTTCTAACTGCAGATGAAGCCAAGATGATCCCGGACGTCATAGCTGGTACGTTTTTAGTTAATGATATTTTTGCTAAAGTATTATTTGACTCTGGTGCAAACCAAAGTTTTATTAATACTTCGTTTTGCAAACTTCTAAATCAATCATTAACTAAACTACCACAAGAATGTCTAGTAAAGACAGCAAATGCAGAAACCGTTAGGATTTCTAAAATCTTGCAGGAGCAAGAATAGAAATTTTTAATCAAAAATTTATTGCAAACCTTTACCCAATGAATCTGGCAGGATTTGATGTCGTATTAGGAATGGATTGGTTAACAACCAATAAAGCCAATCTTTTATGTGATCAAAAGTCAATTCAAGTAAATTCGCCAAGGGGTGAAAAGATCACAATTAAAGGAGATAAACCATCTAGATCCACTAAATTCATCTCTGTGATGAAAACTGCAAGTTATATAAGAAAAGGATCTATAGTGTATTTGATTTCTATAATCACTAACACTAAAGGAAAAGAACTAAAAGACATTCCAGTGGTGTCCCAGTTTTCAGATGTTTTTCCAGAAGAATTGCCAGGGCTACCGCCAGATAGGGAAGTTGAATTCAGAATCCACCTACTACCAGGAACGGCACCGATTGCCAAAGCACCTTACCGTTTGGCACCCGCCGAAATGCAGGAACTGAAGAAACAGTTAGACGAATTGTTGGAGAAAGGATTCATATAGCCAAGCTCATCGCCATGGGGAGCACCGATACTGTTTGTCAAAAAGAAGGACGGATCAATGCGTGTGTGCATTGACTACTGTGAATTGAACAAGGTCACAATTAAGAATCGGTACCCATTACCAAGGATCGATGATCTGTTCGGTCAACTTCAAGGAGCTCGATTTTTCTCTAAAATCGATTTAAGATCAGGATATCATCAACTAAAGGTACAGGAAGAGGACATTCCTAAAACTGCTTTTAAAGGTATGGACATTATGAATTTACTGTCATGCCATTTGGTTTAACCAATGCCCCAGCCGCATTTATGGACATGATGAACCGAATATGTAAGCCATATTTGGATAAATTCATAATTGTTTTTATTGATGATATTCTCATTTACTCTAAGAGTAAAGAGGAGCATGCAAAGCATTTACACTTACTTTTAAGTCTATTAAGGAAGGAAAAGCTTTACGCTAAGTTTTCAAAGTGCGGGTTTTGGTTAGAACAGGTATAGTTTCTTGGACACGTAGTCGATCATGAAGAAATTCATGTGGATCCAACAAAGATCGAGGCAATTACCAAATGGAAAACCCCTAAGTCTCCAACCGAGGTTAGAAGTTTCTTAGGATTGGTTGGTTATTATAGAAGATTTATTCGAGATTTTTCTAGAATAGCCATTCCCTTAACTAAGTTAACCTGTAAATCCATTAAGTTTGAATGGGGACCAAAACAAGAAGAAGCCTTTAGAATCCTTAAGAAAAGACTAAGCCATGCACCTATACTAGCGTTACCAGAAGGAACTGAAGATTTGTAGTCTATTGTGACGCTTCTAAGTTAGGTTATGGATGTGTATTGATGCAACGTCAAAAGGTTATAGCTTACGCATCCAGACATCTTAAGAATCATAAAGAAAATTATTCAACCCATGATCTAGAATTAGGAGCCATAATTTTTGCCCTTAAGATTTGGAGACATTACCTTTATGGTAGTAAGTTTACCTTATTCACAGATCATAAAAGTTTAAGGTATGTTTTCGGGCAAAAGGAGCTGAATATCAGACAAAGACGTTGGATGGAGATTCTTAGTGATTATGATTGTGATATTCAGTATCATGCAGGAAAAGCCAATGTAGTGGCTGATGCTTTAAGCCGAAAGTATCATGAAAAGCCAAAAAGGGTACGTTCTCTTAAATTAAATCTGCAAGTAGATTTAAATGAACAGATTAGAAAAGCACAAGAATCAGTAATCAAGGAAGATACTGAAAAATTAAAAGGAATGATTAAGGAATTAGAACAAGGAACAGACGGAATTTGGAGATTCCATAAAAAGAGAATGTGGATACCTAAATTAGGAAATCTACGCCACCGTATATTAGAAGAAACCCATAAGTCTAAGTATACAATGCATCCAAGAAGTGATAAGATGTACCAGGATTTAAGGAAAAATTTCTGGTGGATAGGAATGAAAAAGGATATAGCAGCTTATGTTTCTAAATGTTTAACTTGTTCACAAGTCAAAGCTGAACACCAGAAACCCTCAGGATTGCTGCAACAGTTAGAAATGCCAGTTTGAAAATGGGAATTGATAACAATGGATTTTGTTACCAAATTACCCAAAACAAGAAAAGGTAATGATACAATCTGGGTGATTGTAGATAGGCTAACCAAGTCAGCTCATTTCCTACTAATGAAAGAAACTTTTAGCATGGAACAATTAGCTAAATTGTATGTAAATGAAATTGTTTCATTACATGGAATTCCTTTATCAATTGTTTTTGATAGGGATAGCCGTTTTACCTCTCATTTTTGGTCAAGTTTCCAAAAAGCAATGGGAACCAAGCTAAATCTAAGCACAGCTTATCATCCTCAAACGGACGGACAAATTCGTGACACTCTAGGTTTTTCCGAACGTACACCTTGTAATATTTTTTTTTTTGTATATATAATTATTATTAAATGAAAACGTGATCCTTTATGCATTTTATGTGTTGTATGTATTATATATATATATATGTATGAGAGCCGTAACCACGACCCGAGACCATGACTCGCAACCGGGCGGTTGCGAGTGGGCTCTTGGGCCGTAACCGGTTTGGGTCGAAACCCCAAGCCCAACCCGAAAAACCCCCTCCCTTGTATAAATCCCAACCTTTCCCCACCTTCCCTCATTTTACACACACAAACACTTCTACTCTTTCTCTCAACTAGAAACCCTCAACAACACACCCCAATCCCTTCCAATTTTCGGTTCAAGCAAGGATCCGGACAAGAAACTCGGTCAAGATCATCACTCGGACACTTCCTCTTCTCGGTTCCTTTCCTTTGTTTCGGCTCCTTCTCCTCCTTCTCAACCGGTTAGTATTATCCTTGTGCATAGGATTTATGTCATGTTGAATGGACTTGTATGTTTGGTTAGTAGTTTATGCATGATTATTAGGTTGTTTTGTAAAGTTTGTAAATAGGTGTTGACATGTTAAAATGGCTAGATAATGATAGTTAAAAAGTGTTCAATCTATGCTTCATGGTTTCCTTGCAAAATGATGATGATTAAACATAAGATTTCGAGTATATAATGTATATTTTCTTGTTTTGCATCATGATCTTGTTAAAAATATGTGATTTTCGGTTCATAAATGTGTGTTTATGTTGGCATGAAAACCCTAGAAAACTATGAACATAAGATGAACTTGTTTGAATATGACTTGAAGATGTAAAAATGGCAAAGTTTGATCTATCTTTACTAGTATTCAGATTAGGAAAAGTTGTTTGTGAAACCTCATTGGTTGTTTCCTAATATGGGTCTGATTTCATATGTACAAATTGGACTGATGGTTCTGCATCATCACGTGTGCATGAAAATGACAGTTTCCGACTCGCAACCACGGCATTACGACTCGAAACCACACGGTTGCGACTCGCAACCAAAGCGTGACAAGTCGAAACCGCACGATTACGACTCGAGACTACGACGGTTGCGACTCGCAACCACAACGTGACAACTCGAGACCACGGTTGCGACTCGCAACCACAGCATGACAAGCCGAGACCACCTGGTTGCGACTCGAGATCTTCTGGTTGCGAGTGGGCTGTCCATTTTGGTTTTTGGGCCGATATGTGTTAACTTGGGCTATCTGTTGACTGGATTATGTGTTGCTGTTGACTGCTTAATTGTTTAGGCCGGCCCAATAACCCAACGACTGTTTATTTGTATGTATGTTACGTGCCAGTATGTGTTTTACGTGAATGCTTGTATACCGAACCTGACCTATACCGGTAACCATGTTAGGACGTGGTGACCAACGTGATTGACAAGTAACCTAAACCTACCGAGCAACCCAAGGTGAGTTCACAACTTAAAAGCATGCGTCCCGGTGGTTTGGGACACGAGACTAAAACAATCCTATCCCCTGGTAAAAGGGGATACCATTTACATACCTTCCCTAGTTATTGGGAACAAAACTTACTTTTCCTTCCCTGGTATTGGGAAACCTTTTGGTTAATTACTGTTTATACGGATTGCAACTAACGGCACTAAACGAAACTCTATCACTCAAGTCCCTACTACAAATACCGATTAGTCGCCGGGTTCAGGCGAACGGGTTATTAGTTGATAGCGCTATTTAGGTGTTTACCAGCCTCACACCGTGCCCTGGTTTGGGATCGGTCGTGAACTAATGTACTCAGAAATCCGTCAATGATGATAGAACATTGACATCGGGGCATCCTGCGGATACGCAACGGTTACCTAGTGTTCGGTATTGGAAAAACAGTTTAGTCGCTAACTTTTGGGGTAGCTCCCCAGGGCATGTATAAACGGATAAATTAATCGGTGAAACAAAGTTTTTGGTAAATAAAACTGGACAACTAGTGAACTCACTCAGCATTATTGTTGACCCCTTACTGCATGCTTTGCAGGTAACCCGTGACGAAGGAGCTTGCTGCTTGGGAACGTGTAGTGTCTGTTCACCCTTGTGTTGGGCGTTACCTTATTTTGAATTATGAACTTTGTTTAAACTACTTTACTTATGCTTCCGCTACTTATCAACTGTTTGAACTTGAAACTTTAAACTCTGAACTTGATACTGGCTAATCGTATGGTTAGTAAGTATTACTTTTGATTAACAACTTAATTATTCGGTATAATTGGTGGCTGGATCCTGGTCAGTCACGCCCCCGAAGCGGGTGTTATCCGCAGGTGGATTTTGGGGGTGTGACAGATTGGTATCAGAGCCATTGGTTATAGTGAACTTGGTTTTAAAAAGGGAAAAATCTTTTTGGAGAAAACCAGACTATAACCCGTGACTCGCGACGACACTACACTCCAAGTGCAAGGCTCGACACATTTGACCTCATAGCTCGGACCAGTGTTTACTTGTTTGCTTACTTTATGTTTCCTGTGTTGCTATACATATTAGTGTGCCTAAACTAGATAGATACACCTCTCTCTTCTATCTCATTCTCGCTACACTACGACATCACACTCATACTGTGTTTTCTGGTTATGAAGACAATGAGTGGACGCGGAAGAGGAAACATTAACCTGACACAGGCTCAGTTCACTAACCTGCTTAACACGGTGGCTGCAGCTTTCGCAGCTCACCCTGGAGGTCAGCATGCACCTGCGCAACCACCAGTGTGTACTTTCAAAACTTTCATGGATTGCAAGCCTCTCCCTTTCAACGGCACTGAGGGTGCCATAGGTCTTCTGCATTGGATTGAGAAAATTGAAGCTGTTTTTGCTGTTTGCGAGTATCCCCCTGCGAACTGGGTAAAGTTTGCTACTGCTACGCTTGAAGGAAACGCGCTTTCTTGGTGGAAGGCGCAGATTCAGATGTTTGGATTGGAAACTGCAAATGCTACTGCGTGGGAGGATTTCAAGGATATGATTAAAGATGAATACTGTCACCGGGATGACATCCACAAGCTTGAGAATGAGTATTATGAGCTCAAGATGGTTGGGTCGGAAATCGAAACTTACACCAAGCTGTCTAATGACTATGCTGCTCTTTGCCCAAACATGTCTCGACCAATGTATCGAAGGATCGAACTGTACATCAAGGGTTTGGCTCCAGAAATTCGAAGCCATGTCACTTCAGCCAACCACACTACCATTCAGCCGATTGTTCGACTCGCTCACAAACTTACTGATCAGGCCGTAGAAGAGGGCAGGTTGCCCAAAAGGATCAGTGCTACTGTCGGAACTTCTAGTGACAGCAAGCGTAAGTGGGAAGGAAGTCAAAGCAAGGATGCTAACCCCACTCAGGCCCCAGCACAGCAAAGGAAAACTGAGAACAACAAAGGCACTCAGCAACAGGGTGGCTACCGGGGAAGCTACCCAAAGTGCAACAAGTGTAACAGACACCACAATGGGGTGTGTAACAAGGGCCAGTGTCAGCGATGCCACAAGATGGGGCACGAAGCCAAGGATTGTAGAAGTCAGTTCCCAGCAAGACAGAATCAGCAACAACCTTTACAGCAACAGCAGCAGGGAAACAACCGAGCATGTTTTAAGTGTGGAGCTGAGGGGCACTTTAAGAAGGATTGCCCTGAACAGAATCAGAACCGCAACAATAATCAGGGAGCTGGGAACAACAATCAGAACAACAATGCTGGGAATGGTGCTAGAGGAAGGGCTTTCGTGATTGGAGCTGGTGAAGCAAGGAATGACCCCAATGTCGTGGCGGGTAAGTTCCTACTCGATGATCGTTATGTTTCTGTGTTATTTGATTCCGGTGCCGATGCTAGTTATGTATCCCTACGTATTAGTAAGAAGCTTAAGCGTCCGCTTTCGTTACTAAGTTCTCCTCATATCGTCGAGCTAGCTAATGGTAGAAACATCGAGGCCTCACATGTTGTCAAGGGCTGCAAACTAGAGTTGTCTGGTCAGACATTTAGTATCGACCTTTTTCCTGTTACTCTTGGAAGCTTCGACGTCGTTATTGGTATGGATTGGTTATCCAAGCATCGCGCTGAGATCCTCTGTCAAGAGAAAGCAGTTCGTATTCCTCGCCGTTCTGGCAAACCCCTCATTGTACAAGGTGGCAAAAGTGGAGAAATGTCCGGCGTTATCTCGATCTTGAAGGCCCAGAAGTGTTTACGAAAAGGGCACACCGCTATCTTAGCACTTGTCACCAACACGCAGGAAAAGGAAAAGAGGATTGAAGACTTTCCCGTAGTGCGTGACTATCCCGAGGTATTTCCTGAGGAATTACCTGGACTCCCTCCCCACCGTCAGGTCGAATTCCAAATCGAGCTAGCTCCCGGAGCAGCGCCTATAGCTCGTGCGCCTTATCGACTAGCCCCCGCAGAATTGAAGGAACTCTCGACGCAACTACAAGAACTATTGGATAAAGGATTTATTCGTCCTAGTTCGTCACCCTGGGGAGCACCGGTACTCTTTGTTAAGAAGAAGGATGGCACGTTCCGAATGTGCATTGACTATCGTGAGCTGAACAAGGTTACCATCAAGAATCGTTACCCTCTCCCTCGAATCGACGACCTATTCGATCAGTTGCAAGGATCGAGCTACTATTCCAAGATTGACCTGCGATCAGGCTACCATCAGTTAAGAGTCCGTAATGAAGATATTTCCAAGACTGCATTCAGAACTCGTTATGGTCATTATGAATTCCTCGTTATGCCCTTCGGAATGACCAATGCCCCTGCAGTGTTCATGGATCTCATGAACCGGGTATGCAAACCCTACCTCGACAAATTTGTGATCGTGTTTATAGACGACATTCTGATCTACTCGAAAAGTCAGGAAGAGCATGAACAGCACCTACGCCTTATCCTCGAACTCCTTCGCAACGAGCAACTGTATGCCAAGTTCTCGAAATGCGACTTCTGGCTTCGAGAAGTCCATTTCCTTGGGCACGTGGTTAACAAGGACGGAATCCACGTCGACCCTGCAAAGATCGACTCTATAAAGAATTGGCCTACCCCTAAGACTCCCACTGAAGTTCGCCAATTCTTAGGATTGGCAGGTTACTACCGCAGATTCATTCAGGGATTCTCAAAGATTGCACAACCCCTCACTACGCTCACTCAGAAAGGCGTCACCTACAAGTGGAATGAAGCACAGGAATCTGCTTTTCAGAGGCTTAAGGATAACCTCTGCAGTGCTCCTATTCTCTCGTTACCTGAAGGGACGGACGACTTTGTGGTTTACTGCGATGCGTCTATTCATGGGCTCGGTTGCGTGTTGATGCAACGCGAGAAAGTTATTGCCTACGCCTCTCGACAACTCAAGACACACGAAAGGAATTACACTACGCACGACTTAGAACTGGGAGCAGTGATATTTGCGCTTAAGATATGGAGACATTACCTGTACGGTACCAAGTGCACCATTTACACCGATCACAGGAGTCTCGAGCATATCTTCAAGCAAAAGGAGTTAAACATGCGACAACGTAGATGGGTCGAACTTTTGAATGATTATGAATGTGCCATCAAGTACCATCCGGGCAAGGCCAATGTCGTGGCAGACGCCCTCAGTCGAAAAGACACTGTACCTAAGCGAGTGCGAGCGTTACAACTTACCATCCAGTCTAGTCTCCCTACCCAGATTCGAAATGCTCAGATTGAAGCTCTGAAACCGGAAAACATCAGGGCTGAGTCCCTGCGAGGATCGAGACAGCAACTAGAACAGAAAGAAGACGGCGCCTACTATGTGGCAGGGCGCATTTGGGTCCCACTTTACGGAGATCTACGAGAGCTTGTGATGGACGAAGCCCATAAGTCCCGTTATTCAGTACATCCTGGTTCAGATAAGATGTACCACGACTTAAGAACCACATACTGGTGGCCTGGCATGAAAGCCCACATAGCGGCCTATGTTGGCAAGTGTTTGACCTGCGCAAGAGTCAAGATCGAGTATCAGAAACCAGCAGGCCTACTACAGCAACCCGAAATCCCGAAATGGAAATGGGAGCAAATTTCCATGGATTTTGTTACAGGATTACCTAGATCCCAACGCGGGAATGACACTATTTGGGTGATAGTAGATCGATTGACTAAGTCTGCACACTTTCTGGCCATTAAGGAAACAGACAAGTTCTCAACCTTGGCAGAAATATATTTAAAGGAAGTAGTCTCCAGGCACGGGGTGCCAACTTCTATTATTTCCGACCGAGATGCTCGTTTTACTTCCGAGTTGTGGCAAGCTATGCACAAATCCTTTGGCTCACGTTTGGACATGAGCACCGCTTATCACCCGCAAACGGATGGGCAGTCTGAACGCACCATCCAAACCCTGGAAGACATGCTTAGAGCATGTGTGATCGATTTTGGCAAGAACTGGGAGAAGCATCTACCGCTAGTGGAATTCTCCTACAACAACAGCTACCACACTAGCATTCAGGCGGCACCTTTTGAGGCATTGTACGGTCGTAAATGCCGATCACCTCTTTGCTGGGCGGAAATAGGCGACAGTCAACTCACAGGCCCAGAACTAGTGGTAGATACAACGGAAAAGATTTCCCAGATCAGACAACGCATGGCGGCAGCGCGTGACCGTCAGAAAAGCTACGCTGACAAGCGTAGGAAACCGTTAGAATTCCAGGTCGGGGACCGGGTTCTACTTAAAGTCTCACCCTGGAAGGGTGTGGTTCGTTTTGGTAAACGAGGCAAGCTGAATCCACGATATGTTGGACCATTCGAAATTACCGAGAAAATCGGTAAGGTTGCTTATAGATTGAACCTGCCTGCAGAGCTGAGTGCAGTGCACAACGTATTTCACGTATCTAACCTGAAGAAGTGTTTGTCGGATGAAACACTTGTGATTCCTTTTAAGGAACTGACTATTGACGAACAGCTACACTTTACTGAGGAACCGATTGAGATCACGGATCGAGAGATCAAAACCCTCAAACGTAGCCAGATACCCCTTGTGCGAGTTCGTTGGAACTCACGACGCGGCCCAGAGTTTACCTGGGAGCGGGAAGACCAGATGAAGTCCAAATATCCCCAGTTGTTCCCAAACGAAAACCCCAGCACTGAAGCTACAACCGAATTTCGGGACGAAATTCCAAACTAACGGGGGGATGATGTGACACCCCGTTAAAACACGCTAGCTTGGCAGTGGCTGCCTCAACTTTCGGGACGAAAGTTCTTAAAACTTGGGGATAATGTGACACTCTAGGTTTTTCCGAACGTACACCTTGTAATATTTTTTTTTTGTATATATAATTATTATTAAATGAAAACGTGATCCTTTATGCATTTTATGTGTTGTATGTATTATATATATATATATGTATGAGAGCCGTAACCACGACCCGAGACCATGACTCGCAACCGGGCGGTTGCGAGTGGGCTCTTGGGCCGTAACCGGTTTGGGTCGAAACCCCAAGCCCAACCCGAAAAACCCCCTCCCTTGTATAAATCCCAACCTTTCCCCACCTTCCCTCATTTTACACACACAAACACTTCTACTCTTTCTCTCAACTAGAAACCCTCAACAACACACCCCAATCCCTTCCAATTTTCGGTTCAAGCAAGGATCCGGACAAGAAACTCGGTCAAGATCATCACTCGGACACTTCCTCTTCTCGGTTCCTTTCCTTTGTTTCGGCTCCTTCTCCTCCTTCTCAACCGGTTAGTATTATCCTTGTGCATAGGATTTATGTCATGTTGAATGGACTTGTATGTTTGGTTAGTAGTTTATGCATGATTATTAGGTTGTTTTGTAAAGTTTGTAAATAGGTGTTGACATGTTAAAATGGCTAGATAATGATAGTTAAAAAGTGTTCAATCTATGCTTCATGGTTTCCTTGCAAAATGATGATGATTAAACATAAGATTTCGACTATATAATGTATATTTTCTTGTTTTGCATCATGATCTTGTTAAAAATATGTGATTTTCGGTTCATAAATGTGTGTTTATGTTGGCATGAAAACCCTAGAAAACTATGAACATAAGATGAACTTGTTTGAATATGACTTGAAGATGTAAAAATGGCAAAGTTTGATCTATCTTTACTAGTATTCAGATTAGGAAAAGTTGTTTGTGAAACCTCATTGGTTGTTTCCTAATATGGGTCTGATTTCATATGTACAAATTGGACTGATGGTTCTGCATCATCACGTGTGCATGAAAATGACAGTTTCCGACTCGCAACCACGGCATTACGACTCGAAACCACACGGTTGCGACTCGCAACCAAAGCGTGACAAGTCGAAACCGCACGATTACGACTCGAGACTACGACGGTTGCGACTCGCAACCACAACGTGACAACTCGAGACCACGGTTGCGACTCGCAACCACAGCATGACAAGCCGAGACCACCTGGTTGCGACTCGAGATCTTCTGGTTGCGAGTGGGCTGTCCATTTTGGTTTTTGGGCCGATATGTGTTAACTTGGGCTATCTGTTGACTGGATTATGTGTTGCTGTTGACTGCTTAATTGTTTAGGCCGGCCCAATAACCCAACGACTGTTTATTTGTATGTATGTTACGTGCCAGTATGTGTTTTACGTGAATGCTTGTATACCGAACCTGACCTATACCGGTAACCATGTTAGGACGTGGTGACCAACGTGATTGACAAGTAACCTAAACCTACCGAGCAACCCAAGGTGAGTTCACAACTTAAAAGCATGCGTCCCGGTGGTTTGGGACACGAGACTAAAACAATCCTATCCCCTGGTAAAAGGGGATACCATTTACATACCTTCCCTAGTTATTGGGAACAAAACTTACTTTTCCTTCCCTGGTATTGGGAAACCTTTTGGTTAATTACTGTTTATACGGATTGCAACTAACGGCACTAAACGAAACTCTATCACTCAAGTCCCTACTACAAATACCGATTAGTCGCCGGGTTCAGGCGAACGGGTTATTAGTTGATAGCGCTATTTAGGTGTTTACCAGCCTCACACCGTGCCCTGGTTTGGGATCGGTCGTGAACTAATGTACTCAGAAATCCGTCAATGATGATAGAACATTGACATCGGGGCATCCTGCGGATACGCAACGGTTACCTAGTGTTCGGTATTGGAAAAACAGTTTAGTCGCTAACTTTTGGGGTAGCTCCCCAGGGCATGTATAAACGGATAAATTAATCGGTGAAACAAAGTTTTTGGTAAATAAAACTGGACAACTAGTGAACTCACTCAGCATTATTGTTGACCCCTTACTACATGCTTTGCAGGTAACCCGTGACGAAGGAGCTTGCTGCTTGGGAATGTGTAGTGTCTGTTCACCCTTGTGTTGGGCGTTACCTTATTTTGAATTATGAACTTTGTTTAAACTACTTTACTTATGCTTCCGCTACTTATCAACTGTTTGAACTTGAAACTTTAAACTCTGAACTTGATACTGGCTAATCGTATGGTTAGTAAGTATTACTTTTGATTAACAACTTAATTATTCGGTATAATTGGTGGCTGGATCCTGGTCAGTCACGCCCCCGAAGCGGGTGTTATCCGCAGGTGGATTTTGGGGGTGTGACAGCGAAAGGATAATTCAGACAATGGAGGACATGCTTAGAGCTTGTGTAATTGATTTCGGAGGTAATTGGGACGATCGCTTACCTTTAATAGAATTTTCTTATAATAACAGTTATCACACAAGTATCAATGCTGAACCATTCGAAGCACTTTATGGACGAAAGTGCAGAACCCCAGTCTGTTGGGCAGAAATTAGGGAAAAGCAACTATTTGGACTTGAGATAGTGCAGGAAACAACCGACAAGATCACTCAAGTCAAGGAACGACTTAAAGCAGCACGTGATCGACAGAAGAGCTACGCTGATAACCGACGTAAGCCATTGGAATTTCAAGTAGGAGATAAAGTATTACTAAAAGTTTCTCCTTGGAAATGAGTGGTAAGATTCATCAAACGAGGGAAGCTAAGTCCCAGGTATATTGGACCTTTTAAGTTTATTAGAAGAATAGGACTTGTAGCCTATCAGCTACAATTGCCAGAGGAAATGGCAGGAATACATGATGTATTCCATGTATCAAATCTCAAGAAATGCCTAGCTGATAAATCATTTGTAATACCTCTTAAGGATATAGAGGTAAATGAACAACTTAAATTTGTAGAAAGGCCTCTACAGATTGAAGACAGGAAAATTAAGAATCTCAAACACAAGAGATTAGTTCTAGTCAAAGTAAAGTGGGACTCCAAAAGAGGACCTGAGTATACATGGGAGCTTGAATCAGAAATGCAAAGAAAACATCCACACTTGTTCCAATAGATCTCGAGGACGAGCTCTAAAACAAGGTGGGGAGGATATAACAACCCTAACGTAAACCGACACCCTCGTAATTTGTCCGACATCCTATTATATTTTAAAATATCCCAATATGTCTTAAAATACACCCCAATACGCGAAAACAGGCCCCGAATACCTTAAATATTAATATTAAAAATGGATTTTTGGGGCTTAGGCGGGCCACGTAAGCCACCCCTTAAGCATACGCAGGCCGCGAGAGATCAAGAACGCGGCAACACCCCAGGCCGACACATGTCAGCATCGTGGCGAGGCTAGGCAATAACCCGGATCAGCTACATCGTTGACCAGGGTTGACGCGGGCCGCGTAGCCCTATGCTAACATTTACGCGGGCCGCGTAAAAGTCAAACTCAGCCCCGATATAAAGGAGGCATCGGCCTTTAGTAGAATTCGTTCAGTTTCCTTTTCTCAATCTCAATTTCTAAAGTGTAGGCATTATACTCGGGTATTATACCCCCCTAAATAGCGAGGTTCTGCTACGATGTAAGTATCATAACCCCTGGAGACGTATTAGATACTCTGCCCGATTGATCTAGGGTTCCGTAACGTCTGTCGTGGTTCTGCCCGACGTAGTCGTTGGAATGCCGTCTCGGGGAGGGTATTACGAATGTTAAAATGGGTTATTATACTAACACGCGTGCATTTGTGTAATTTATAGATTGTCATCAGGAAACCCTTACGGATAATCTAAAAAACCAATGTGAGTAATCTCCTTTTTGCAAATTGCTTTTACAAAACCTCACTTAATTAGTTATACATTAAGCAGTTATTGAGTATTTGTAAGGATACAATTACAGTCGGTAAATTTGGGGTTTTGTATACAAAATTTGTTACTACCTTGCGAGAAGTAACATGACCAAGTACCGTGTGGTGGTAATTGATATGACTTGGAAACAAATGTAATTGCGGATGCGCCCTCAATACTGTACTGTGGTTTTTACTAAAAACTTGATTGAACTGAGATTCACTCACCAGTATTTCCCACTGATTAAATATTTTTAAAATGCGTTTCAGGTAACAATATGTGAAAGCCAAATAGAAGCTAGCTGGACATCACTGAAAGCTTGGAAAAGTGGCAATAAAGTTACCTAAGAATAAAATAGATGTTTTTATTAAATAAAATAGGGTGTATCCCTATGAAGATGTGTGTACTGAAAACTTGGGTTTTACCCATGTGTTTAATGTTATAAAAGTGTGGTATTTTACTCTGATAAAATATTTCCTAACTACGATCCTGAAGTAAATTCCGCTGCCAAATTAGACAATAACAGGATACCGCCGAAACTGGCTCACGGCCGCCCGCTCCCGGGATAGGGATCGGGGGTTGTGACATTAGTTATGATAAATATATACCATAAATAGAATAAATATCGAATTCCCTTCTTGCCTTTTTCATTAAAATAACTACTTGTCACGTGTCTTTATGTAGTGGCTTCCTACACTTTGTAGGAAAATGGCTTTGTAGCTAGCTCCTACTCACAACTATAATATATATCATGGATTTTTTTCAATTTTACGTTTTTAGTTTCCATATTTATATAAATATATAAAAGAAGTTAATTTAGATTGCGTTGTCTACTTCGTCACTACAAACTGCTCGTTGTTTTACCATGAAAGATAGAGACGTATTGTTAAAGGAGACACAAACTCTGTTTCTAGGGAAACGTGTTGAACACATGCCTCGACTATTGTGTTTCTACCTCTTTCACAAAGATAGCATAGCTGTTGAATGAAAAAGAAGGATAATATAATATAAAATAACTAATAGGATTCCCCGCGTGTGTCGATGGAAATTTGGTCAGTAACGGTTTGTTTCATTATGGTACCAGTACTTCCTATAGCAACTAATTTCAATATGTCCAAAACAGGTACCGATGTTGTTCAGTTAGAATCAGTTTAGTTTATCAAGGTAAGGTACAACTAGGTGGTGAGCAGAAAACCGAAATAAACGAACCGTAACTAAAAAATCCAAACCAAAATAACTGAACCGAAACAAAAACCGAGGGTTCGGTTTTTGGATTTTTAATAATCGAATATTTTGCTTTGGTTTTCGGATAACCATTTTCAATAACCAAAAATAACCAAACCAATCTGATTAGTTATAATAGTAGACTAAGTCCACATATTTTCATTTTTAAGTTCTTTAAATGTTTAACCCATGCTTCTAAAAATTATTAATTTTATCTTTAATTGTTAAATATTTATAATAAGAACATTGACATGTTTATTTATGATTGAAATGATTTATACACTGTCTACAAGAAATAATAAATGTAACAAAGATAGCAACAATTATATTTTTGAAATATTAATATCCTCAGGCTACTCAGAGTGGGAGGAGTGTAGTCCTCAAAGGATGCTCCGTCACGTAAGATGAGTGTGAGGATGGGGCAAAGGGGATGGTGCTAAGGAAATGGAGGATGTGCCTTATATATATATATATATATATATATATATATATATATATATATATATATATATATATATATATATATATATATATATATATATATATATATATATATATATATATATAGGGTAGGGTTCCAGCGTGAACAACCTCCTAAGAGTGAACTGCGTGAACAGATCTGGACCCTTGATTTCCTTTTTAGTTGTTAAGGGTAAGATTGTAATTATATAAAAATTAGATTTAAATCATTATTTTAATAATTGAATTAAGTTACATCTTTCCTATTTTAAATTCATTATCCACATTTTGTTTTATTTATTAATAAGATAATTATCAAAACAAACACCAAATCACCAGATTTCAATTTTAATTTTATTTCAAATTTTATCACCAGAATTCAAATTTTGATTTTTAAGATCCACATAACCTTCATATTTCAACAGTATACACATGTGTACTTGGATATATATAGAACAGTACACATGTGTACTTGGATATAAATAGAACAGTATACATGTGTACTCAACATCGTTCATATGTGTAATTAGCTACATAATACATACATACATACATAGAAACAATACCTATAATAGCACAAAAAACTCAGCAACTAATATTTTGCATAATTCACAAGTGTACATCAACAACCTTACACATTCAATACACAAAAAATTCTGAGATATCACAAAACAGACGTTATATACATGTGTACATCGCGTTAAAATCAGAATACACATGTGTACATCGCATTAAAACACAGAGCAAAATCAGAATACACATGTGTACATCGCATCAACTTCAATCTAAATATCTCTACAACATAGAAGAAAATTGGATGTTGAAGAAAGTTTGAATATTGATTTATGAGATTGAACGAGATTTATGCAATAATTTAAAATGGAAATTATAGATATACCCTTTTTCATTTAATTAAATGAAAAAAATTAACCACATATTTACTATCTTGCCACTCACTTTAATCTCAAGATCATAAAAATCAAGGGCCCAGATCAGTTCATGCAGTTCACTCTTGGGATTTTGTAAGTATCTATGGAAAACCCATTTAATCTAGAAAACTTGGGAAACCTGAATTGTATGGACAAGATTAATCAACATCATATCTTTAAAACACATGTTAAAAGGGCAAATTGGTCATTTGTTCAAGCCATCACTTCACCATCTTCCCCATCCCATCAAGTCACATTTATTACCCATCAACTCATCACCTTTTTAAACCAAAAATATATACAGAACTTCCATTTCTTTCTTCCTTCTTCATCCTTCTTTCCTTTCTTCTTCAAAAACCCTAACTCCATTGCTTTCTTCCATTTTTCATGGCCGATTTTCAGACTTATTCTCCTAGCCGTGTATTCCGGAACAACTTTATCGGCGATGAATCACCGGTGGTTTACTTCCAGCAGGCATCAGGTTCTTCAGGTATGTGAATGAATAAAAAATTTGTTCTCTTTTTTAGAAGACTATCATGTTTTTTTTTTGTTCCTGTTCTTCTTTTTTAGGAGTCAATCATCTTCTTATCTTCTTTTCTGGGTAATCATATTCTTTTGGTTCATGTTCTTCATTTTTTATGAGTCAATCATGAACACCCTGCCATTTACGTGTTTGTTGGTGTTGCAGATTTGATGATTTGTTTTGGATCCTTTTGTTTAACTTATTTGAAGTTTATTCACATTTTTTAATATCTTGCATAACCAAGCAACCAATTTGTATTTTATTTTTGTTTTGTTGGTGTTTGAAACCCATTACTATACAAGTTTATGATTTATGGTATAATCAGGTGTTGGACATATTAGAGATAAGAACATGCAGCCAGAGGTAGAACTTCAACAATCTCACTTTCAGATGTTTTCACCAAATGAAGAAGGTTTTAACATTTAGATTTAAAAGCTTTTTTTTCTAAAAAAATACCTTATTCTTGTTTTTCTAATTACCGCTGCAAACTCGATTTTCAGATATGTGGAGTGATGAGTATGACGAGGAATCACCTCTACGCGCACGAGCTAACGACAGAGGGAAATTTCCGCTAAACGGACCTGATGTTCATGAAGGTTATCTTAAACCTTTTTGGCAGCATGAAACCATAAATATTTTTGAAAAATATTCATTCGTAACATTGTAACATGTGTTACCACTGCAATAAAAGTGTTAGCACTACAATAAAAATAACTTTTACGTTTGTATTTTAAAAAAAAACATGCATTGTTTACAAGTCTTCTATGCATTGATCAACGTAACACGTACACATTACACTTGTAACATGTGTTACAACCTTACAGAAAATTAAAAAAATCCATGATGGTGTTACAAATGTAGCCCTTATGACAAGGTTTTCCAAAAAAGATACATTTTATGTTATTTTTCAAAATTACTCAGTTGTAACATGTGTTAAATATGTAGCCGTTATGTTTTTTTTTTTTTGGAAAAAGAGTCAGTTTTTGTTTAATTTACACATTTTATACACAGATGAACAAGGAACTCCTTGCTACTTTGTAACTCAGACCCCACAAGGAACCAAATATTGGACTCCTTTTGTTGACAAGAAGTTCCATCCCATTCTGGGAAAATCATACGACACATTTGAGGAGCTTATTGCAATGTATAAGGCATACGGATATCAAGTTGGCTTCAATGTAAAAAAGGCGCAAACAAAAGTTTGGAATGCGTATGCGACGCACAAATACCTGAGGTGCTTGAAAGTTGCTAAACCGCAACAGAAAAGGACGTTCGACACTCTCTGTGAGTCTTCGGTGATGACCAACAGGAAAA
This sequence comes from Helianthus annuus, assembly GCF_002127325.2. NCBI lineage: Eukaryota > Viridiplantae > Streptophyta > Magnoliopsida > Asterales > Asteraceae > Helianthus > Helianthus annuus. Next base: position 173,931,119 of record NC_035448.2, on the reverse strand, counting down.
GTACATTCACATACACTGATTGCAAGGCACAGATTCTTGTCCTCATCACGCAAAACCCTACTCGTTTTGATGTACACAACGGGATTGATGTGCATAATCACCCCCTTATTGACCCATTCAACTGCGCCCTTTCAAAAATATCAAGAAAACTCCCATTTGCAACGCAACAATTTATTCACTGAATGAGCATTAATCGTATTGGTCCGGTCAAGGCCCACATGTGCCTTATAAGTATTAAAGGTGGTCATCACAACATGCATGGTACTCCCAACGACTTTAAAAACTTTAGCCAGAAGTTGAGGATTTTTATAGGTAACCGAGATGCTCAACTTTTTTCTGGATCGCCTTCGTGATCGAAGGGAAAGTCTTCCAAACTTCTACTATGACTTTGTTGTATCTGATGGGAAATTGAATGCTGTGTTTTGGGCTGATGAGATCTCTAAGCTAAACTACAAGGCTTTTCGGGATGTGTTAGCGTTCGATGCTACTTACCAGACAAACAAGTTAATAGATATATTACACCTAATATATGGAACATGTTTTACATTTGTTACACATGTAGCTCTTACATTACAACCTTTTCTGTTACTTCAAAACAATTTGTAACATGTGTTACAGATCCGCCTTTTTTTAATTTTCAGATAGTTGTACATGTGTTACACATGTAACCCTTACTCTAAGTGGTTCTGGAAAAAAAAAAAAGATAAATTCATTGTTATTTCAAAACGATAGGCAATTCTAAGATGTGTTACACATGTTAAAATTGTCCATTGTTTTGAAGTAACAATATGCATTTTAAAAAGATTCCTTTATTCTTATTTCAAAACATTAGGCAGTTGTAACATGTGTGACACATGTAGCTCTTGTCTTACAATGTCTCCTAACAAGCGTTAGGCGTATTACATGTGTTACACATCTAACTATTAAGATAAATGGTTGTGAAGAAAGATATCTTTACTGTTACTTCAAAACAATAAGCATTTGTAACATGTGTTACAGATCTGCATTTTTTACATGTCTGACACCTTTACATGTGGGCCTTCTAAGATGTGTTACAAATGTTAGAATTATCTATTGTTTTGAAGTAGCAATAGGCATTCTTACATGTACCTGCATAATGTTGTGAAAAAAGATTCCTTCATTGTTACTTCAAAACAATAGGCAGTTGTAATATGTGTTACACATGTAGCTCTTATATTACAATCTTTCCTAATATGTGTAACACATGTTACAATTGCTTATTGTTTTGAAGTAACAGTAAAGATATCTTTTTTCATTGTTACTTGAAAGGAATAGGTAGTTGTAACATGTGTTACACATCTTAAAATTGTCTATCTTTTTCAAATAATAACAGGCATTGTGACATTGTTACACATCTTAAAATTTATATGAACTGTTTTTTATATCTATTAGTGTTTCTCACAAAAGTAAATTTTTACGGGTCCCAAAAATATGTAAATCATTTTTTATCTTTTAAAAGGATTAAATATATGAATTGATATGAACCGTTATTTTGCTATCGATCTTTGAGTTTGATAAACTGTTTAATTAATTGATATTTTTTTGCTTGAGATCCCATTTTCCAAATCAATATTTTATTATATATTATTCTAGTTATTCTTTTTGTATCGATCTATTTAGATGTCGAATGTATGTTTAATATCATGGAATGACACATAATTAAGGTTTATGTTTTTTATTAGTTTATGATAGTTTTGAATCATTGTTCAAATGTTTAAGTTTATATGAAAACTTTTGTTACACCTTACCTCTCAAAGAAGGTTTAAATTCTTGGCTTTGCATATTATAATGTGTCTTCTATTCTGGCCTCTGGTATAACATGTGTTACCTGCAGTATAGCACATGTTACAACATATAGGTTGTATGTGTAACTTGGTTATACATGTGTTAGCCTCTGATGTAATACTGATGTACTTGTTTTGTTCATAGGTGAATGGATGTTTTGTGTTCAAGATGAAGATCGTTCTAAAGAAGTGAAGCATAGTTAGATATTTGTTAACTTATGATAGTTTTTGGATCATTTTTATAAATTTAAGTTAATATAAAACACTTTGTTAAGTTTAAGTTTGATTGTAATGTCTTTTATAATATATACAATCTATTTGTCTCTTTATTTTGTTACATACGTTACATTTTCTGCCAGCTACATATGTTACATTTTTTACTAATACATATTTTACTTTTTTTGACAACTACATATGCAACAACCCATTGTTAAATATGTAACTACTAGGTAGGTGTCATCTTTGTTTTCAATGTTACACACCTGAACAAAAGGAATAATGTGACCAACGTTTTGTGTTAATCTGGTTTATAATTATTGTATATCCATGTTACACATGTTACATAGAGTCGTTGCATATATTCATGACAGAGGATAGCACATGTATATCCAGGTTACACATGTTACATAGAGTCGTTGCATATTCTATACCAGATGATAGCACATGTATATCCAGGGTACACATGTTACATGTATGTGTAACTCATGTAACATACGTTTACATACATGGAGTTACATGTCTTACATAAGTAGTAACGTATGTATACTCATGATATACACGTTACACCCTTATGTTAGAGACTCTGGCCTACAACCTGAGTATACACGTGTTAATGTGTTTTTTAACCTCATGGTGTTATATTAGGAAGCTACACGTAACACAAGTTACATTTGAAGTGTTTGCACCCTTATAATTTTTCCTTTTCCATCTGTTTATGTGTTATATTAGAAAGTTAAATGTAACACAAGTTACATTTGAAACTCGTAACACAAGTTACATTATTAAACGGTGGGATTATGGCACAAGTCACATACCCTACTCTTCTTACACCTTCATGTTTTTTTTTTACTCCATAAATGATGTAATATTGTTGGATTGTACGCCACTTTATACTCCTAATACATGCAACACTGCTTGGAACATCTGTTACATGGTTATATATTGGGATCTTTGTTCCACCCTCATCTTACAAAGGTTTAAACATATCAAAACCCACTTCATATTGGTTTAACATATGTCACAACATATTCAACCATTTTTAACTAGTATATTTGTTGTATATGCTACAAGGGTTCCCCTATGCTACAATTTTTTAGTGTGTATAAATTGTCACAGTTAGCCTTACCCTATGTAATTATCGCTCCCACCATTTTTATAGATCAATTGAGTGATGAGTATGGCGACTTGTCATTACCTCCACGTACCAATCAAGGTCAAACATTTCCACGTATGGGCTCATATGTTCATGAAGGTTTTGATTGGATAATATCTTTTATCAATTTCCATGTTTTGCATGTGTTACTCCAAAGTGGATAACACATGTACAACCAAGTTACATATGTTGCATAGTGTAGTTACGTGATCTACACCAGAGGCCAACACTTACATAGCAAGGTTACACATGTTATCTTTTATTTGTAACACGTGTTACACCGATTGTAACATATTTTTAGATAACACAAGATGTTACATGTGTTACACATGTTACATAGAGTAGTTACATGTTCTACACCAGAGGCTAGCACTTGTATAGCCACGTTACATATGTTACCACATGTAACCTTTATTTAGAGAAAACAAGATGTAGCATGTGTTACACGTGTTACATAAAGTAGTTGCATAGGATATAGCATTGTAACACATGTTACCTGGAAAACCAGGTAACACATGTAACAAACTAAAAAGAGATCAAATTAAGTTGCACAAGCAAACTGACATATGCTAAACGTTCGAAAAATACAAAATATGAAATACAATGCTAAAATGTATAGAACATATCAATTTCACCTGCCTTTTTTCACCTAGACAATTAATACATTCAATTCCATTCATCATTGTTTTCTTATCCTTTTTTCACTTGCCACATTGACCCAAAAAATAATATCCCACAAAACAACCGATTAGCCACTGATTGAAATCATATCCCACAAAATAACCGATTAGCCACTAATCGAATGTGGTTTCAGCAATCACAACATCCGATTGGCCGTTGCAACATTTAACGACAGTGGTTGTTGGAAGAAGACGATTTGTTTAAACTACACTAGGTGGTTTCACTTACTGATTGACGGCTACAACGTTTAACGATAATGGTTTCACTTACCGTCGGTAAGGAAAAAGATGGTTGTGTTAGTGGCTGTTGGTGGTGTTACCGAATCCGGTTTTACTTACTGCCGACAAGGAAGAAGACGGTTGTGTTAGTGGTTGTTGGTTGTTGGAAGAAGTCGGTTGCTGGTACGAGGCGTTTCCAGGTCTATAAATTTGTCACCATAGCTTCAGATCTGACAATCAGTCACCACGATGTGAAACCGGAAAAATGGTGTGACAAGTGGCTGGACGCCCTACCTTATTTGTCTCTCTTTATACAATCCATGTCTCCCCTTTATTTGTTATACCAGTCTTACATATCAACTAGTTACATATGTAACAATTACTAGTATAACGACGAACAAAAAAAATATCGTCATAATTAAAACGAATTTATTTAATCTGAAATTTAAAGTTGATTTGAATGCAAAATAAAGTTGTAGATAAAGTAAGAAAGAGAATGTTGGTGAGAGAAAAAAGGTAGAGAGATAATGTTGGTGAGAGAAAAAGGTAGAGAGAGAATGTTGGTGAGAGAAAAGATGGAGAAAGAATGTTGGTGAGAGACAAAAGGTAGAGAGATAATGTTGGTGAGAGAAAAAGGTAGAGAGAGAATGTTGGTGAGAGAAAAGGTGGAGAGAGAATGTTGGTGAAATGAAAGGTGGAAAGAGAATGTTATTTAATATTATTTCTTATGTGTCACACCCCCAAAATCCACACGTGTGGTATCACTGCTTGGAGGCGTGACTGACCAGGATCAAGCCACCAATCATATTGAACTTTGTAAGTAATAAATAAATGTAAAACCCAGACACAATATAATTGGTGTCCAAACAAAACATAGTTAAGTGTTTAGCGGAAGCATAATGTAATAACCCAACATATGTATTAAGTTCGAAATGATATAATGTTTTTAACATGGCACACACTATCCATGTCCCACAACGACCGCGCCTCCCTGTGCAAGCTCCATGAGTACCTATCGACATGCAAGGCATGTAACAACAAGTCAACAACAGAGTTGAGCGAGTTCACAGTTGATTGTTCAGTTATTGAGTTCATATCAGGAATCGTAGTTCTTTTCAGAACCATGTGTTACCCAGTATCCTTGTTTCCCAAACCTTTACGATATTTAGTGGGGCTTCCCATATTGTATATTACTAGACTAGTTGTATCTATGGGTGTCCTTCCCAATCCGAGGACAGTGGTAAGTATGAGATTACGTAGGTTTTACGTAAGTGCCCTTCCCAATCCGAGGACAGTGGTGTGTATGAGTTTACGTAGGTTTTACGTAAGTGCCCTTCCTAGTCCGAGGACAGTGGTACGTATAGAGTACGTAGGTTTAGCACTGGCGTCCTTCCCAATCCGAGGACGGTGGTAAGTAGTCTAGTAGTGGTAAATGTACAAGTTCTGTCGTAGTTATTCAATCCCATTCCCAACCCATAGGGAATCCCATGCCTTAGAAGTATGAACTCACCTTGGTTTGCTTGGTATGCTTAACTACTCGTTTTCCAATTAATCAGTCAAAGCCTATGATTTGCACGTACACACAATCAGTTGACATTTTCAAGTTTCGACTAACAGTCAAGATCATCACGTACAAGCAAGTAACAACTAACACGTAGCATTTATCAGTTATACAGGCTCATGCAACCATGCTTTACATTTAACAGTACATAACTAACCTAGTTAATCCTTAACAGACTTAACTGAGTTACTGTGCATGATTAATAACTCGACGAAACACACTTGTTTCGTCGTGCATCCCTTCGGCGAAACACACTTGTTTCGTCGTGCATCCCTTCGGCGAAACACCCTCTTGTTTCGTCGTGATTACCCTCGGCGAAACACCCTCCTGTTTCGTCGTGATTAGCGTTTCGTCGGAAAACATCAGTTACGTCGTGACAACAGTTGATTACCCAGAAACCCTAATGCTCATTAACAGCCGTTTCATACTATCAGCGATCATGCCGTCATCATACAACACAGAAATCATTGAATCATCATACATGTAGCCCGTACTCGATGCGTAACAGTTTGCTAATCATTCCTTCAATCGACACAATCATTACATATATATATATATATATATATATATATATATATATACGATTGATAATTATTTAAACCTGTTGGTTCTCTATTACAAAGAATCATCATACGGCTGTAATCAAAATAGTATAATCAGATTCTATACCAACATAAACTTCCCAGATAACTCAACATGTCAACACTAACATCATCCCAGTGAATCAATTAACATAAGCAAATCGCTGTGATCACAAACATCCATTACTATCTTCTATCATTGAACCCTAGTCTACAGAATTCTATTAACAGTCATCATACCAATCATGCATTCATGAACAGATAAACATTAGCAATAACTAACCGAGATGTATAGGAACTAGAACGAATGTCTTGCAAGTTCCCAAGGATGATGGTGATGATTGCCGTCGGTTAACAGAGAGGGAGAGATAGCTAGGGTTTCCTAATGACGACTCACGTAACCTACCCCCTCATATACGTAAGTTATAAAGTCTTGGGCCTTACTGGGCTTCGGGGAAACTTGGGCCGGCGAAACACTCCGTTTCGTCGGAGTGTAGACGGCGAAACACTCCTGTTTCGTCGGAGTGTATATGGCGAAACACTTTGCGTTTCGTCGGGTGGAGGTGTGGTGCAATTCTAGTGTTTCGTCGAGTTGGTTTGGGGTGCAACAGTTTAAAGTTTTTAACTTCTAAACAGATTAACAGGTTACCAGCTTAAATCATCAAACGTATAACACAATACTCACAATACGTTTTAGCATATCACAAACGTGTACGGTTACAAAGCAAACAAGTCGTATAAACAACCAACTTAAACAATTAACGTGCAATTAATGCGAAGATGGAACCTTGGAAACTCGAGTTGTCACGTTATCCCCAACTTGAAAGAAATTTCGTCCCGAAATTTAGCATGCGGTTACTGAGGAAGCTAGTTGTGTTGTGTTATTTCCTGGTTTTCCTGGGGTGTCACATCATTCCCCCGTTGGTTTGGAATTTCGTCCCGAAATTCCGCAGTAGCTTCAGTCTCAGTAGTGGTTGCACTGTTTCCGAATAACTGGGGATAGTTGAGTTTCATTTGATCTTCTCGTTCCCAATTGAACTCTGGGCCACGACAGGAGTTCCAACGAACTCGAACAAGAGGTATTCTGGTGTGCTTGAGGACCTTAACGTCTCGGTCCGTGATTTCAACTGGTTCCTCGACGAATCACAACTGATCATCGATAGTGAGCTCCTTCAAAGGAACTATGAGGGTCTCATCTGACGGACACTTCTTCAGATTTGACACTTGAAATACATTGTGAACTCCACCGAGTTCTGCGGGTAGGTTTAGTTTGTAGGCTACCTTGCCTATTTTCTCGATGATTTCGAACGGTCCAACGTAACGTGGGTTAAGTTTACCTCGTTTGCCAAAACGAACCACACCTTTCCATGGTGAGACTTTGAGTTGCACTCGATCCCCAACCTGGAACTCGAGTGGTTTCCTGCGCTTATCAGCGTAGCTTTTCTGACGGTCACGAGCTGCCGCCATTCATTGTCGTATATGTGCAATCCTTTCCATTGTGTCTACTACAAGTTCTGGACCCGTGATCTGGCTATCACCCACCTCTGCCCAACAAAGAGGTGATCGGCATTTACGCCCATACAATGCCTCAAATGGAGCGGCCTGAATACTGGTGTGGTAACTGTTATTATACGAAAACTCTACCAACGGGAGATGTTTTTCCCAGCCGTTACCAAAATCAATCACACATGCCCTAAGCATGTCTTCAAGGGTTTGAATGCTGCGTTCAGACTGCCCATCCGTCGGTTGATGATATGCGGTGCTCATGTCTAAACGTGAGCCAAAAGATTTGTGCATTGCTTGCCACAGTTCAGAAGTAAAACGCACATCACGACCAGATATAATGGAGGTTGGAACCCCGTGCCTTGAAACCACTTCCTTTAAGTAAACGTCTGCTAGAGTAGAGAACTTGTATGTTTCTTTGATAGCCAAGAAGTGTGCGGACTTAGTCAATCGATCCACTATCACCCAAATGGTGTCGTTTCCGCGTTGAGATGTAGGCAGGCCAGTAAAGAAATCCATGGAAATTTGCTCCCATTTCCATTGTGGTATATTTGGTTGTTGAAGTAGGCCTGATGGTTTCTGGTATTCAGTCTTGACTCTCGCACAAGTCAAACATTTGCTAACGTAAGTTGCTATGTGGGCTTTCATGCTAGGCCACCAGTATGTAGTCTTTATGTCGTGGTACATCTTATCCGAACCAGGATGTACTGAGTAACAAGACTTATGTGCTTCATCCATCACTAGCTCGCGTAAGTTTCCATAAAGTGGGACCCAGATTCGTCCTGTTACATAGTAGGCGCCGTCTTCCTTTTGTTCTAACTGTTTCCTTGATCCGCGTAGGGCCTCAGCCCTGACGTTTTCTGGTTTCAATGCTTCAACCTGAGCTTCTCGTATCTGAGCGGGAAGGCTAGATTGGATGGTGAGTTATAACGCACGTACGCGTTTAGGTGTAGTATCTTTTCGACTGAGGGTGTCAGCCACAACATTGGCCTTGCCCGGATGGTACTTGATCGCGCATTCGTAATCATTCAAGAGCTCTACCCATCAACGTTGTCGCATGTTCAACTCCTTCTGTTTGAAGATATGCTCGAGACTCCTATGATCGGTGTAAATGGTGCACTTGGTACCGTACAGGTAATGTCTCCATATCTTAAGTGCGAAAACAACAGCTCCCAGCTTTAGATCGTGTGTAGTGTAATTCCTTTCGTGAACTTTAAGTTGGCGTGAGGCGTACGCAATGACTTTATCCCTTTGCATCAATACACAACCAAGACCCTGAATTGACGCGTCACAATAAACCACAAAATCGTTTGTACCCTCTGGCAATGAGAGAATTGGTGCGCTACATAGTCTATCCTTTAGGTGCTGAAATGCTGATTCCTGTGCGTTACCCCAACGATAAGTGACGCCCTTCTGTGTTAGCGAGGTGAGAGGTTGAGCAATCTTGGAGAAATCCTTGATGAACATTCTATAGTAGCCCGCCAAACTCAAGAATTGGCGGATTTCTGTTGGTGTACGGGGTGCAGGTCAGTTTTTGATCGAGTCTACCTTGGATGGATCAACATGAATCCCATCCTTGTTTACCACATGGCCTAAAAAGTGGACTTCACGAAGCCAAAAGTCGCATTTTGAAAACTTAGCGTACAACTGTTCTGTTCGGAGGAGTTCCAAAATAAGTCGTAGATGGTGCTCGTGTTCCTCCTGACTCTTAGAATAGATCAGGATGTCGTCGATGAAAACAATAACAAACTTGTCCAGATAGAGCTTGCACACTCTGTTCATAAGATCCATGAAGACTGCAGGCGCGTTTGTCAATCCAAAAGGCATAACCAGGAACTCGTAATGCCCATAGCGAGTCCTGAACGCTGTTTTAGAGATATCCTCGTCTCGAACTCTCAGTTGATGGTAACCTGACCTCAGGTCAATCTTCGAATAGTAGCTTGACCCTTGCAGCTGATCGAACAAATCATCAATGCGTGGAAGTGGATAACAGTTCTTCACAGTCACCTTGTTAAGTTCGCGGTAGTCGATACACATTCTAAAGGTACTGTCTTTCTTCTTCACAAATAATACTGGAGCTCCCCAAGGCGAAGAGCTAGAACGATTAAAACCCTTATCCAAGAGTTCTTGTAGTTGCGTGGACAGTTCTTCAAGTTCTGATGGAGCTAAACGATAAGGTGCTCGAGCTATTGGTGCTGCTCCAGGAGCTAGCTCGATTTGAAATTCAACCTGACGATGGGGTGGAAGACCAGGTAATTCCTCAGGAAATACCTCAGGAAAATCACGCACAATCGGGATATCTTCGATCTTTTTTTCTTTCTTCGAGGTATCAGTAACGAGAGCTAAAATAGCAGTGTGGCCCTTTCGCAAACACTTCTGGGCCTTAAGAAAATAAATGATGCCCACCACGGCACCACTCTTGTTGCCTTGAATCACTAAAGGTTCCTTGCCGGAACGAGGAATGTGGACGATCTTCTCTTTGCAAAGGATCTCTGCTCGATGTTGCGATAACCAATCCATACATATAACAATGTCGAAACTACCCAAGACAATAGGAATGAGGTCGATAGAGAAGGTTTGACCAGCTAAGATGAGATTACAACCCTTAACTACGTGTGTGGCCTCTAAACTTTTACCATTTGCTAGCTCTACCATGTGCTTGGTGTTCAAAAGTGTTGGGACATGCTTTAACATTTGACTAACTTTTAGAGACACATAACTAGTATCAACACCCAAATCAAATAAAACATTAACATAAAAGTCATCCAGTAGAAACTTACCCATCACGACGTTGGGATCATTCCTAGCATCACCCTCACCAATCACGAACGCACGGCCCCGGGCACCATTGTTTCCATTGTTTCCCCCATTGTGGCCCCCATTATTGTTTCCGTTTCCTTGATTGTGGTTCTGATTCTGATTCTGATTTAACTGTGGGCAGTGTCTCTTGAAGTGACCTTTAGAGCCACACTGAAAGCATCCCTTGTTGCCCTGTTGTTGTTGCTGATTCTGCGGTGCTTGCTGTTGCTGCGGACGATTCTGATTTGCAGGCCGTGAGCTCCTGCAATCCTTGGCTTCATGACCCATCTTGAGACACCTCTGACAACGTCCCTTGTTGCACTAACCACTGTGGTATCTGTTTCATTTGTTGCACTTTGGATGGTTTCCTCGATATCCACCCTGTCCTTGACTACCAGTCGATTGCTGACCAGGACTCTGGTAGTCATCGATCTTTCGCTGCTGTGCCTGGGACTGAACTGTAGTCGAACCCTTGCTGGAGGCTCCATCCCATTTTCGCTTGTTGTCACTGGGTATAGTAGAAGTAGTAGTAGTGGTAGTAGCACCGATACGCTTAGGCAGCCTGTTCTGTTCCACTGTCTGGTCTGTGAGACGATGAGCAAGGCGAGTAACATCCTGGATGGTAGCAAGGTTAGCAGAGGTCACATGGCTTTGAATCTCTGGTACTAAGCCTTTGAGGTACAGCTTGATACGCTTGATGGGAGGATCCACCATGGTTAGACATAACACTGCCAGTTCATTAGATCGCTTCGTATACGCCTCTATCTTTGACCCTGTCATCTACAGGTTAAAGAACTCCACTTCCAGCTTGTGGATGTCATCACGATTACAGTATTCTTACTTGATCAGTTCCTTGAAGTCGTTCCATGGGGTGGCATTAGCAGCTCCCAGCCCTAACATTTGAACTTGCACGTTCCACCAAGTTAACGCCACGCCTTCGAGAGTACCAATGGCAAACTTCACCCTACGAGCCTTAGGGCATTCACACATCTCGAAGACAGACTCGAGCTTATCAAACCAGTAAAGGAGTCCAACGGCCCCTTCAGTGCCACTGAAAGTACTAGGACGACAGTCCATAAAAGTCTTGAATGTGCATACAGGTGGCTGAGCGTTCTGACCTATCGTGTGTGTTAAGAAGAGACAAAGTTAAACACAAGTGTTGGTTTATGAGAGTAGGAACCAAAGATCCTAGAGTAAGTTGCAATGGCAGGTTATACCTCCTGCCTGAGCGTTTGCGAGTGCTGCAGTAACTTGTTCATTGATTAGAGCCGTTAGCTGGGCATGAGTTAGGTTAACGCGTCCACTCATGATCTTCATATCAAAGGAAGCATGAGTGAGAAATGTTCATGAAAGTGTGATGACATAAGAGAGTAAGCACACATGTGTTCTCAAACAACAGTTGTTACGTTCATCTAAGCATACCATGATCAAAGTTCTACGTAATTAACAAGTAGGCAATACAAACATAAACCATACCACCTAGAATGTTGAGTCTTGCACGTGGAGCGAGGCGTCGTTGTGGATCGTTGAGCACTGTACAGATTATAGTCTGGTTTTACCAAAAAGCTTTTTCCCCTTTTTAAAACCAAGTTCACTATAACCAATGGCTCTGATACCAATCTGTCACACCCCCAAAATCCACAAGCGGAGTATCACCGCTTGGAGGCGTGACTGACCAGGATCAAGCCACCAATCATATTGAACATTGTAAGTAATAAATAAATGTAAAACCCAAACACAATATAATTGGTGTCCAAACAAAATATAGTTAAGTGTTTAGCGGAAGCATAAATGTAATAACCCAACATATGTATTAAGTTCGAAATGATATAATGTTTTTAACATGGCACACACTGTCCATGTCCCACAACGACCGCGCCTCCCTGTGCAAGCTCCATGAGTACCTATCCACCTGCAAGGCATGTAACAACAAGTCAACAACAGAGTTGAGCGAGTTCACAGTTGATTGTTCAGTTATTGAGTTCATATCAGGAATCGTAGTTCTTTTCAGAACCATGTGTTACCCAGTATCCTTGTTTTCCAAACCTTTACTATATTTAGTGGGGGCTTCCCATATTGTATATTACTAGACTAGTTGTATCTATGGGTGTCCTTCCCAATCCGAGGACAGTGGTAAGTATGAGATTACGTAGGTTTTACGTAAGTGCCCTTCCCTATCCGAGGACAGTGGTGTGTATGAGTTTACGTAGGTTTTGCGTAAATGCCCTTCCCAATCCGAGGACAGTGGTACGTATAGAGTACGTAGGTTTAGCACTGGCGTCCTTCCCAATCCGAGGACGGTGGTAAGTAGTCTAGTAGTGGTAAATGTACAAGTTCTGTCGTAGTTATTCAATCCCATTCCCAACCCACCGGGAATCCCATGCCTTAGAAGTGTGAACTCACCTTGGTTTGCACGGTATACTTAACTACTCGTTTTCCAATTAATCTGTCAAAGCCTATGGTTTGCACGTACACACAATCAGTTGACATTTTCAAGTTTCGACTAACAGTCAAGATCATCATGTACATGCAAGTAACAACTAACACATAGCATTTATCAGTTATACAGGCTCATGCAACCATGCTTTACATTTAACAGTACATAACTAACCTAGTTAATCCTAACAGACTTAACTGAGTTACTGTGCATGATTAATAACTCGACGAAACACACTTGTTTCATCGTGCATCCCTTCGGCGAAACACACAGTCATCATACCAATCATGCATTCGTGAACAGATAAACATTAGCAATAACTAACCGAGATGTATAGGAACTAGAACGAATGGCTTGCAAGTGCCCAAGGATGATGGTGATGATTGTCGTCGGTTAACAGAGAGGGAGAGATAGCTAGGGTTTCCTAATGACGACTCACGTAACCTACCCTCTCATATACACAAGTTATAAAGTCTTGGGCCTTACTGGGCTTCGGGGAAACTTAGGCCGGCGAAACACTTCGTTTCATCGGAGTGTATATGGCGAAACACTTTGCGTTTCGTCGGGTGGAGGTGTGGTGCAATTCTAGTGTTTCGTTGAGTTGGTTTGGGGTACAACAGTTTAAAGTTTTTAACTTCTAAACAGATTAACAGGTTACCAGCTTAAATCATCAAACATATAACACAATACTCACAATACGTTTTAGCATATCACAAATGTGTACGGTTACAAAGCAAACAAGTCGTATAAACATCCAACTTAAACAATTAACGTGCAATTAATGCGAAGATGGAACCTTGGAAACTCGAGTTGTCACATTATGTACTTTGTGTAATATGTCTTGACAAAGATAACCCTGTAGCCACTTAAATGGTATTAAATTTAAATCAAATTACTATCTAATAATTTCAACCATTGGATCATGTTGATCAATGGTTATCATAGAGTTTACTAGGTTTTCTTACTACAAATAAGTTTTCTATAGATCCTTTCCCTATATATATATATATATATATATATATATATATATATATATATATAGGGTAATGCTAGACAAAAAACCCTAAAATTCTTAGAAAACTCTGGAAACCCAATTGGGAACCCATTTTTACCCAACCTCCCGACATTTTTTTTTTTTTGAAAAAAATTACACATGTAATATACATGTTTTAGAGTGTTTTGGGCCAAAAAAAACAAAAAAGCGCCGAAGGGATTTTTTTTAAAAAAATAAACAAATTTCAGTGCCTAACATGTGTTAGGCAAAAAAAGACATAAATTTGCTGAAATTTGCTGAAACTTTTTTTTTTAAATTATCCCTTCGGCGCTTTTTTGATTTTTTTGGCCCAAAAGTCTTAAAAACATGTATATTACATGTGTTATTTTTTTCAAAAAAAAAATGTCGGGAGCTTGGGTTTTCTAGGGTTTTTATATATATATAGGGTTTTCTATATAGCCCAACCCTATATATATATATATATATATATATATATATATATATGGGACTGCTAAAATGAAAACCACCTCCAGGTAAGAACCATGAGAACTACACCATACGGGGCGAGTTGGACCAAAATTTTTTTCATAAACGTAGATGCGTGTATTATAAACACATTTGTAAAAAAAATTCAAAAAAAAATGTCATGTGTGTAGTTTTGAGCACCACAAGTTTGTGTTTACGGGTACCGTAAATTTTAAAATTTACGGTACCCGTAAACACAAACTTGTGGTGCTCAAAACTACACACACGACATTTTTTTTTTGAATTTTTTTACAAATGTGTTTATAATACACGCATCTACGTTTATGAAAAAAAATTTTGGTCCAACTTGCCCCGGATCAAAAAGTTCTCATGGTTCTTTCAACTGGAGGTGGTTTTCATTTTAGCGGTCCCCTATATATATATATATATATATATATATACAGGTTCCTGTAAAAAAGGGGTATTTTGTGAGAAAGGTAAGAAAGAATCTACACCATTAGATATTTATCTAATGGTTGAGAACATAATGGCAAAATTGTAAATAATGTTTACTATTAAACATATGAATTTTCTAGATTAAGGGTATACAGGTAAATTTAACATTTTTAAATTAAGAAACTAACATTAATGCACATGCAACTTCCCCCCGCCTTTTTTAAAAGTCACTAACTTTCTATACGTAACTTTTTTTTTAAATTATACCATAATAACGAGCGTTTTTTATCTTTAATATGAGTACTATATCGCTATACTTATATAGAGAAAAAATATGCTTCGATCAGTTGTTTTGTCCATGATGTTTTGTCTATGTTCGTACAGTGGTGTTTTAATTGTATTGTGATTCAAAGCATGGTGTTTAAAACACATACTGGAATGCAGGTGTAAAACACTATATGAAGAACATGCGAAGAACATCTACTAGAATGTAGGTTTAAAATACCATGGTGTTTTAACATATGGAATCTGGAACATATACTAGCATGCAGATGTAAAACACCATGCATGCTGGTTTAAAACACCATGTACAATAACCATACTATGAACATTATACTAAGAACACATTCTGGAAATGGAGGTAGTGCCTTTAATAGTGTTATATACTTATTAAATGGTGTTATTGGTGTTATATAATTATTGAATGATCTTATATACTTATTGAATGGTGTTAAATATGTGCTGAATGGTGATTTTGCTGTGTTATTCGTAGTGTTTTTATAGAAATCTTTAAAATGGTGTTATATACTTATTGAATGGTGTTATATAATTATTGAATGGTGTTATATACGTGCTAAATAGTGGTTGCAGTGTTATTCGTAGTGTTTTATATAGATCTTTTAAAGAAATCATGTTCCTTTAAATAAGGTGGGGGTTATGGAAGGTTTTGAATTAATTGAATCAATGATAAAATTATTTGTTTACCCTTTTAAATTAATTTAGATTGAGGACACATGTCATCTCCACAATATTTCTCACACTTTTAACCTTTTTTACAATAAACTTACCCTATATATATATATATATATATATATGGGTGTGTGTTGTATGTATATGTGTGTTAGTGTGTGTGAGAAGAAGGAGGCCCGGCATCACGTCTCCTCCATGTCGTTGAAGACGCCGCCGCCCCTATGGAAATGGTGTTCGGGGGCGTCGCCGGGCCTGGACGACCCCCACACCGCGTAGCCTCACTGTTACTCCAATCTCAACCCTCCACTTCAATGTACCACTAGTCCACTAAGTTAATTATGGTAACAACCCAAATATTTGTCTTCTATGTAGTTACTCATACATGAAATTTGTCAGCAATTCAACCCAACATTAAATGTCCGTAAAATCAGCATCTTTTTAGCTATCCCATAAAAAAGTAAAAAATAAAAAATAAAAACATTTGACTATTAATTCTGCAGCCACACGTGTTTTGAAATTGTATTAGAAAAGCACTATTAACATATATGTAAGATGGATTACAAGCATTACATATAATTTATAGCGTAGAGTTTCATGTGTAGCATATACTTGCATTTAGTACACAGAAAGTAACAAGATAACATCAAAATAAAGTATAGACATTTCATTGCACACCTTGTAAGCATGACAAAAACAAGCAAAACATATGCAAGATTTAAGCATGATGAATACATAGATATTCACCCAATAAGAGGCCATTACCTTCCTGAACAGATTCTGTCAGAATGAGGTAAATTATGAATCACAACAAGTCTTTGATCAAATAACCACCGCAGACAATAGATGAAAAGTAACACCCTGCCTTCTCAGGTAATTAACACATGGAAGGAGTCTCACAGACGAAAGAAGGTGAACAGTAGGTGACAATAGATGAAAAGTAACACCCTGCCTTCTCGCTAATTCCTAAATCTAAAGATCCTCAAGTTCTTGGAAATTTTCGTCCTATTTCTCTTGTCGAGTCTGTTTACAAGATTATTACTAAGGTCTTGGCAAATCGGCTTAAGTTGGTTTTAAATGAGCTCATTTCCCCAACGCAATCGGCTTTTATGGGAGGCAGGAATACTCTGGACAGCCCGCTTACTATTAGCGAGTCGGTCGCCTGGGCTAAAAGAAATAAAGAAAAGATGCTTATTTTCAAAGTTGATTTCGAGAAGGCTTACGACTCTATCAATTGAAAATTTCTTTTCCAAATGATGGAATATATGGCCTTCCTGGAAAAATGGATAAGCTGGATTAGAGGATGTCTAGTCTCCGGGATGGGTTTGGTTCTTGTTAATGGTTCACCGACGGCTGAGTTCAAATACAAAAGGGGATTAAGGCAGGGTGATCCCTTATCCCCTTTCCTGTTTATTATCGGTATGGAAATTATAAATCTGTTCCTGAAAAGAGCGATGGAGTCCGGCCAGTTTGAAGGTTTAAAGCTTCCGAATGATGGTCTGATTATTTCTCATCTATGTTATGCAGTTGATGTGCTCTTTGTTGGAAAATGGACGGATAAAAATGTGACCACGCTTAGCCGTCTTTTGAGATGGTTAAATTTGGTTACGGGTCTCAAAGTGAATCTGCGCAAAAGTGCTAAACTGTGGTGTTGGTAATCTGCCCTTCTCATATTTAGGCATTCCTATTGGAGCTAACATGAAGCGGGCGAAGTTTTGGCAACCTATTGTTGATAAGTTTCATTCGAAATTATCTAAACGGAAAGCGAGACACTTATCTTTTACCGGTAGAATCACGTTGGCCAAATCAGTTTTAGGTAGTCTTCCGTCTTATTATCTCTCTTTATTTGCGGCCCCTAAATGTATCCTTAAGAAGCTTGAGAAGATCCGAAGAGATTTTATATGGGGTATCTCGGATGCGAGAAAAAAGATTAGATGGGTTCGGTGGGAGGTGTTGTTAAAATCGAAGAAAAAAGGAGGAATGGGTTTAGGGAGTATAACCGACTTTAACTATGCTGTGTTAACAAAATGGTGGTGGAGATTCAAATCGAACCCGAATCAATTGTGGGCTAAAGTTATTGGATCATCCAGAAAATCCTTACCTTTGCAGCAATAGCACTAAGATACTTTGCACGATAAGCCCCAGAAGCTGATGCCCATTCTTTTCCTTCATCACGTTTAAGAGCTCTGCGTGCTGCTTTCACAGCAATATCAATATCCTCCGCGGTAGCTGCTGCTGGTATATCCCCTGCAACCAAATTTTTCAACACATGCAAGTAATGTCAGCAAATCAAGACATGAACATACCAAACAGTTAAGAATCAAGAACATCAGGTAGTTGATATGAATTCCTGAAACAACAGAGAGCATTTAATTATATGTTTTACCTTCACAAACGCTGATCAAATTTCGCAAACGTACGATTCAACATTGAGTATCATATATGCTTCAGGTAAATATCAAAATATACAAGGCTTGAAACAATGGACCTCACGCAGTCTGAAGTATCCCGAACTGTGCTCCCTATCGTCTGCATGGCCAGATTAGTTTTATTATGAGGAATCGTACACAAAACTAAGAAGCATGTGATTCTAAATCAAAAGGTACATGGCTACCAGTCTTATTATCTGATGTGATCGAGAACGGGTATCATTCAAAGTTGTTTCACCAACTTGTCTTTGAGCTGCAAAGCATAAAAGAACAAATAAGCTATAATCATAGTTCAATAAGAATATCAGGAATTAAATTAATGATATTTATCTCTGACAGAACTTTTAAGTAGCTGCTGCATATCAAAGTCTTAAAAAAAACATTTTGTTTGACAGAACTTGTAACCAGTTTAAAAACCTAACTGGCTATAAAAAACTGGACCTGAAACACCTTTGTCAAAGAACATAAAAATTTTATAAAAATAATTGGTGTCAAATATGAAACTATGATTGCAAAAATATATTATTTCAATAACTATCTGATCCCTTTTAAAAGACGATTTAGGACCTTAATCATCGAAAAAATGAAAATACAATTTGAGCGACTCTTGAGCCATTTGACTGACTTCCGTTTTAGATACACTTTTTTATGTTACCCAATTGACCCGTTGAAGATAAAACATAACCAGAATCTACCCTTTCGAAAACGAACTGGTTAAAATTGCCATTTCAATAAACTGAAACAGAAAAGGAGTTCCATACCAAGGACCACCAATGCCGATCTCATAAAATAGATCATTCCTTCCACATGCAACCCCACAGAGACCCAACGCATAGGAGCCGCCCATCCTAATTGATCTTACCTGATTACATAAGAAACATGAGCCATGTTTTAATAATCAAAACCTTTGAATAAAGTAACAAAAAGTTAGATGTGTCAAAATGAGTTAGTTGAGTTACTGGTCAAAAAGGTTAATTTTTTTTGTATGGATGGGGTTGACCCGAAACACCTTTGTCAAAGAACATAAAAATTTTATTATTATCGCCATATTTGGCTAAAACTTCCTTTTCAAATCAGTAAACTGAGGTATGGTATTTAGATTCGTGATTCCCGCGAAGGAGGAAAATATTTATAATAAGATACTTTAAGGGATCAATGGTTTTAATAAGATACTTTAAGGGATCAATGATTTTAAACTTACTTCTTTTCTTTTAACAAACACATGCTGCTCTTGCTCTGCCCTAATAAGTTACCCTGCACCATTTAAACCGTTTTGATGCATTAAAGACCTCTTGAGGTCACTTTTGACTCATTCGACCTGCTCAGTTATTCTAATAAATCAATTAAAAAGTTGACCACGTCAACAAAACCAAACAGTAACAAATACCTGCAGCTGTAGGAATCAACTATCTCCAGCAAACAGCCAACATGATGCTCACAAAAGAATGAAGACCCCACGGTCTTCATCTTCAACTGTGTTCACATTTCAAGAAAACAAAAACCGTAATTAATACAAAAATATATACTCTCTCCGTAGATCCATTCACAAAACATTAAAAAAACACAAAACCAGCACAGATCTGAAAGTAATATAACAGATCTGACAAAGATGTTTATAAAAAACTTAAAAGATATAGATAGGGTAAAAAACGATACCACTAAGGCTGAATTCGAAGGTTCTTGAACCAAGCCGCAGTGTTCTCTCTTTCACCTGTTCATCGGTCTTCGTCTTCAACTATATTCACATTTCCAGAAAACAAAAACCCTAATCAATACAAAAATATATACTCTCTCCGTTGATCCATTCACAGAACATTAAAAAAATTACAAAACAAACACAGATCTAAAAGTATTATAACAGATCTGACAAAGATTTAAAAAAAAAACTTACAAGATAGGGTAAAAAACGGTACCAATCTGGCCCCCAACCAAGCCTTGTGTCATCGTCTTCCACCCACAACCACAGATCTGGCGTCTTATAGAGAGATCTGGCCTCTGATATTATCGTCAAGACAAACCCTAGATTACTTCTGATCGCCAAAGAGAGAGGAGAGGCGCAGATGCAGAGAAACCCTAGATTACTTCTATCCGTGTGGTTTTGTTTGAGTAAAGTAAGGGTATTATCGCCAGAGAGAGAAGGATGGGGGCGGATGTGAATGAAATGAATATTAGGGTTTAGATTGAGTGAAAGAAAGTATATATTGGATCCATTTGGGTGAAACGAGTCAAAGAGATCCATTTGAGCTGCTCTGCGTGTTAAAGATTTTTCAACACCTTCATGCTTTAAAGGTTGTACAATGGGCTTCAAATGGTTGTAAAGTGGCAAATGACCATTTCTGTCCTTCCTATATGCTTTATAAAGTAGTATATATATATATATATATATATATATATATATATATATATATATATATATATATATATATATCTATATATATATATATATACATATATAGGGTAGGGTGAAGATCATTTCAGAACCCTAAATTTTTACAGAACTTGCAGAACTATTATTAACCACTGATCTATATAATTATTATTTTTAAATTTAATTTATAATAAAGGGTAAGATGGTAAATTATAAATATTTGATTAGAATTCCCAGATTTGTAGCCCCTAATTTTCAGCATGATTAAATCTTTTTCCGTTGACCTACTTAATTGTTTTATATACATATAAATTAAAAATTAGCGTAAACCAACACCCTTTAAATTTGAATAATGCAATTCATTTTAGCAGTAAAGTGAGGTAGAAATGTAAACCAGTTTTCGAAGATTAACTAAAAGGTACTAGATTAACCATATTTTTCTTCGAAGATTAAAAAGGTACTAAAGTAACCATACTAATCAAATTCTTGAAAACCCGATAGTGATTATTGAAATCTTTGGTTTTCATAGGTACTTGTTTTCATATTCCTATTTAATGGTTTGAACCTACACTTGAAAATTGATGAACGGTAGTAGAGCATATGGTCAAATTTAAGCGACCACTAACCCTTGATGTTAAAAAAAGAATCTTGGAGCCATTGCATTGTATAATTTTAGTAGAGTATATATACGTATGATATTTACATATATGTAAATATGTTATTTGCATATATGTAATTGACGTATTTAATTATTTACATATATGTAAATATGTTATTTACATATATGAAACTGACAAATTTAATCAGTATTTGGGTATGTGATAGTTAATTACCACATAACAAATGTCTTCAAATACCAAATTAAAATGTTTTAAGAAACATGAATCCAAAATTGTACAAAACCCATTCTTTATGTTATATAATACCAAAGCAAAATAGAGTTTTCATCACCCTAATTTTTTTATGCATGTATATGGTCTTTACTAATCAAAACTTAGACCACAAAGTTATGTAATACTTTTTCATAACATCTGGTCCATTTCTATAAACAACACTTTACACATATGTAACAAGCGTAAAAGCTTAAGAATGAAACTGAAACTCAAAGTCAGTGCATACATGCAATTATGCTTTGGAAACGATTACGCTTATGTAATCAACTGAATTGTTACAACTTGTGGGTTCTAATAAAAAAAATACAAGAAACTATTACATATATGTACAACACTTGCTTCAAAATCAACAAAGAAAATTGAGGAACGGTAACTCCATTCATATATTTAATGGACTCAATCAAATAAATTTCTGATTTGAAAATAAACGTGGATATAGCAAATGTGGAGAAAAAAACGGAATATATTTTGGGTCTATTCAAAATTCAAGTAAAGTTTTTTTATGATTCTACCCTTAGACCTCCTATAATTGACACCTCAAATTTTCAATTAATTACAAGTTTACCATGATCTATTTTCAACCATTGATTTTTTGATCAATGGATCTAAAGAGTTCTTAAAAGTTCTGCATAAAATGTGAGTCTTGCATTGAACCCAACCCTACATATATATATACATATATATATATAGGGTCGGGATTTAGAGAAAACGGTCGAAAGTGTGAGAACGGTGAGAACGCTTATTGATCGTCCGATTAAAATAATCTATGGACTAGATTGACGCGGTGGCGTTTTCGTAAATAACATCAATTTTATTACGTGGACGCGCCTAATCATTAAGGGTAAAAAGGTCTTTACACTTCTATACCAAAATGCCATACTAATGAATAAAACGCCATTACGGACCAAAACACATCCCTATATAAACGAAAACATCCCAGACAAAAAGACACACCCCAGAACCTGAAACACCATATTTTCTACTATATACCATTCATCTTACAAACGCCAAAATCCCCAAAACATCAAACACACCTACTCAAAAAAACGCCATATTTTCTACTATATATCATTCATTTTAGAAAACGCCAAAACACTCAAACATCAAAGATTCCAAAAAATCGACGGTTCTTTAAGATACACTATTTCCTTAGTAAAACGCCAAAAATGGCAAATATCGTTTCTTGTATATTCAAATATTGTTTCACGCCAAAGTTTCGGAGAATGCATTCTTCCCTGAGTTGTCGTGACTCAAATAACATTTTGCTACATGAGATAGACAAATCATAAACAAAAAGATGCTGGTGACAGACTTATGTCATTTTTTGTGTTTTGATATTGATGAATATTATAATGGCATGAAAAGACGAATGACACTGATGAGTTGTTTGAAGATACATATTCAAACAAAAAACTCATGTCATTTTCTCTTTCCAAACGGCTACAAAAACACAAGCATGGCTAAGCCAAACCACCAGCGAACATGATTCAAAGAAGAAAGAGACTGATGAAAGTGAAGATTTGGAAGATGAATTGTTTCTATTTTTATTTTTTTAATTTTCTTTTTCTGTTGTTTGTTATGTATTTTTCAACTTAAAATAAAAAAAAATACATTATATTAATAAAACGCCAAACAGTCATAATGCATGTGAGACGTCATAATGCAGTAAAAACGCCAAAAACTCCCAAACTATAATGAAAGTAGTTTGCAGAAGTATTAATAAAAGCTAAAAATGGGAAAAAAACGCCAAACCTACTTAAAGCCATTAAAAATGCCAAACTCGGGAGATGGAAAGTCTATGACCCTAAAAACTCATAATAAAAAGCTGAACAAAAAAACAAAGAAAAATACACAGTAACTGAAAAGATGGCTACTTTATTAATATCATTTATTATAAATAAAATCCCGCCTAAACTACGCGCCAAAAACATCCTATAAGAGAGATGTCTCTGCACAATAAACTCATAAAAACAAAAAACAAACGCCATATTTCCTAGAAACCATTCACTTTAAAACGCCAAAAATAATAGTTAAAAAAAGCTACAGATGCAGAACCTCGATTCTTCTATATTGAGTATTGATCTGAATGAAGTTTCACTGAATGGATTCTTCTCTGAGTTGGGTATATCTCTATAAACTTTTGCTGAATGAGATGGACAAATATTCAAGAAAAAAAGACTGATGACACTGATATGACATCATTTCACTTTGTTCTTGATGGATATATTGATGGCATGAAGGGATCAATACATTAGAGCAGGCGTTGGTCTTCAACATGTCATCAAACAAGTATATATCCACCCACAATAAAGGATGCCACAAAAAATAAGCATCTTCTAAAGACGGTCGTTATGTAGGAACATAAGGATCTACATAAGGTATTCAAAAACAAGTTCAAAACGCCAAAAAGGTTAAAGTAGAAGAGGCTGATGACAGTGAAGATTTGGATGAGAAATTAGATTATAATTTTTTTTTTCATTTTCTATTGTTTGTTATCTAATTCTCTGTTGTTTATTATCTAATTCTCTACTAATTTAAAAAAATTGAGTACAAAATGCCAAAAACTACAAACACCAAAACACCTGATAGTGTGAAAATCTGTGAGAATGGATGCTAGCGAAGCACGATGTTGATATATAAAAATGCCAAAAAACACAAACAAAGTATTACTGGAAAACCAACACTAATTGACAGATGAAAATTGAAAGAAACAGTAATTGCTAAAAGAGTAAAATGAAGAGACGGAATCATTATTACCAAACATTTATTATATTAAAACCACTACATGGAAAATTGAATTTATTTATCTTTTCAAAACGCCATAATTGTCTGTTACATTATAGGCTTGTATCCTACATGGCACAACACTTGATATAATAAAATCAAGAAAATTACTGATGTTTTTTACATTGAAAGCCTGTATCCTGATCTAAAAAACAATAAAAACGGCAAAACAATACTTAAAACGCCAAAATATGTACTATGATCCTGATCTAAAAACAATAAAAACGCCGCGTATTTATTAAACGCCAAAAAATGGAAAGATGAAGTGACACGTTAAAAAAAGAAAAGTATGAAAGGACAAAAAAGCCCCTCCGCCCTTCTCTAAGCGGCGTGACACGTTTGGGCCAGGATGCGTTTTCACCGTTCTCATACTTTTGAGCGTTTTCTCCTGATCCTGTTTCTCTCTCTCTCTCTCTCTCTCTCTCTATGTATATATATATATATATATATATATATATATATGTAGGGGAGGGTTTAAATGAGAACACTAAATATCGCGAGAACCATGAGAACGAATAAAAAACCACAAGAACTTGATCAAAAACAATTCAAATTCAAAATTTCTTTTTACACTTATCATTATTATTCAAATACAATGTTAGAAATTGGATTTACACGTTTAAATTTACGTGAGTTCGTAAATAATGAAAATTTACACATGTGTAAGTTTGTCATTTACACATGTGTAAATATAACAAATTTACACATGTGTAAAAAATCTAGTAAGAGTGATTTTGAGAGGAGAAATGGATTATTTGATGTTGTGAATTCTTTTTTGATGTTGTATTTTAATTAGAATGAGGTTTGTATTAAAAAATTCTGTTTTGATTGGTTTACTCATTCGTTCTCACAGTTCTCGCAATATTTAGCGTTCTCAAGATAACCCTCCCCTATATATATATAGGGTCGGGATTTAGAGAGAACGACTAAAACTGTGAGAATGGTGAGAATGATTAGGAACCGTCAGATTAAAACAATCTATGGACTACATGACGCGGTGGCATTTTTGTAAATAACATCACTTTTATTAGTGTGGCGCGCTTCCATAAGGGCAAAAAGGTAAATGTCCATATACAAAACACATCAAAGCCTGACCGAAACATATATACTTCCTAGAAAAAGCTCCCCAAAACCAACGTAAAACGCGAAAACCCTAGAAAACACGAAACAACAAAAACTATGGCGTCGAAAGATCAAACCAGATCCAGAGGAAAAAAACATAGTGAGTTAACTTTGATTTACATTGTGCTAGTTTATGCTGCTTTTGGCGTTCTAATTCTAACAAAAATTTGCAAATTCTACAAGGGGGAAGAGGAAGAGTCATCTGCTCCAAAACGCCAAAAAACGAACCAGCAAGCAACGAAAGAAGACAACAACAGGACATGGTACACAAATGTTACTTTTCGTGATGTAAAAACACACTTTCTTACTTTGTTGCCAAAACGCCAAAATATGTATCGTTTGTTACTAGAGGCCACAACACATGAATCCTGACATAGCTTTGTTACTAAACGCCAAAAAATGTATGGATTCTGTTATAAACGCCAATTAACTGTTATTGAGTTGTTCAACATCTATAATCTCTTATTGATTTTTAAAACGCCATAAATGTATCATAGTTATGTTAAATTATACTACTAAAACGCCATGAAATCATTTTTTATAGGCGAAGAGAGATTAAGATTGAGAATAAATGTGCATACTGGAAAGGCCCAAAACGCCAAAAAGAGAAAGGCATTAAGTCAGAATGTGGAGGTTGAGGAAGAACCATACCATGAGTTCAGTGGGGAAAGGATCTTGTCAAGAGTAAAACCTACAAAATTAACTGGTTGGTTTATGAATCTAAACGAAAACCAAAGAAAAACAGTACACCAAATGGGTTTTGGTGCTACACTAAGGTTGAAAATAGACATCGTACCCACAATGCTTGCGTATTGGTTGGTTGAAAATTATAATGAAAAGACAAACACCCTAAACGTTAGCAACCATACCATACATATAAATGAAGAATTGGTAAACTCTTTAACGGGTATACCAAATGGAAGGGTGCCCGTAAACATGAAAAAAAGACCAACAGCTAAAGACCACGTGGTGGCTGAGTGGAAAGCACAGTTCTGAGGGGCTGAGTGGAAAGCACAGTTAGGAGGGTTGGGCTGGGTTAACAGACCAAGTGTGAGGATATAGTTTGATAATGTTTTGCCTATGATGCATGGCTTTGGGAGAAACTTCTGCCTAAATTTCCTTGTAGCATTCTTCACTATAATGGGGCATGCAACTGACAATGCAGTTATCAACAAACAATTCTTGCACAATGTTACACCAGACCTTCAAATAAACCAAATGAACTGGTGTAGTTATATCATCCAATGCTTGCAACACGCCAAAACCGCATGGGCTCCCAAAAAGTATTAC
Source organism: Helianthus annuus (assembly GCF_002127325.2). Classification (NCBI taxonomy): domain Eukaryota; kingdom Viridiplantae; phylum Streptophyta; class Magnoliopsida; order Asterales; family Asteraceae; genus Helianthus; species Helianthus annuus. The sequence continues at coordinate 173,904,395 of NC_035448.2, read as the reverse complement.
ACAGGGCCACTGATCATACTTGCGGTAAGAATAAAATTTCACTATTCATTTATGTGTCATTAAAACGCCAAAAAATATATGTCATTTGAAAATCTATTTTGTTACAGCTTGCCTTGGTGAACGATGCTTGCAATTTGAAAAAATGGGACCGAAAAGAAGGATACACAATTGAATGGGTTACAACAGAAACTCTTGACTTATTTGAGAGTGCAATGGCAAAACACCTTATGGGCAATGAAGTAAAAAAGGAAAACAGTCAAAAAAGGTAAAGGAAGCAAACCCCAAAAAACAAGAAAAATGCAGATTGTTGTTCATGATGAAGATGATGGTGATGATGTTGAGAATCAAGATGAAGATGATGTTCACAAGGTCGATGAGCATGATGATGAATTTGCTGATGATGATGGTTTTGATCATGATGATCATTATAACTATGAGGTGCAAAACGCCATGCCCTTCAATGATGATGAAGAGGCTTCACTTTAAAGGATGGTGAATGAGGATATAGAAAGCCGGGAAACGATGTTTGAAGTTTCTGCATCAGGAAACCATGCTCTTATCAGAGAAGTAACACAGTATAACAACATTTTTGCTGATGAAGAAGAAGAAAACAAAGATTCTGAAGAGGTATGTTGTTCAAATAATAAATTTAAAAAAACAAAACAAAAAACACCATGATAAACAAAATCCTTTTATTTAATATAACAGGAAATGGTTGATAAATTGGATGGAGCATACAAAAAATTAGAAGACTGTTACAATAAAATGAGCACATTGTTAAAACAGTCAAAGACTGAATACCCAAACAGACTCCTTGTACACATTAAATACTCACAATGTATGACATTATTGGAGAACATCTCAAAATTTGTTGATGAAAACGCCAAAGAAATGCCAGCTGAAACAGAAGAAGATACACAAGAAACTGAGGATGAAAATGAGGTGGTACTAGGAGATGAAAATGAACAAGAAGGGGAAAAGGAGATGGCTGAAAAATAAAACGCCATTGAAGAGCAAACAGTTCATGAAAACGCTAAAGAATTTGAAAATGAAGAACAAGGAGAGGAAGGATGTGAAAATGAAGAAGAAAGGGAGAAGGAGATGGCTGGAATTGAAAACGCCATTGAAGTGGAAACGGTTGACGAAAACGCCATGCAAGTGGAAATAGTTCATGAAAACGCCATTGAAGATGAAAATGAAGGAAAAGGAAAAGGAGAAGGAGAAGGAAAAGGAAAAGGGGAAGGAGAAGAAGAAGAGGAAGGGGAGTGGGAAGGGAATGGTGAAGGGGATGGAGAAAGAGAAGGAAAAAGAGAAAGAGAAGGGGAAGGAGAAAGGCAATGAGAAGAGGATACAAGGGATGTGGCAATAGAACAAAACGTCGAACCCTCGACTACTACAACAGCCCCCATATATGATGATGATGAAGAGGATACTATATCATCAGATGAAGATGTAAACGAAAATGATATTGAGAGGTGGAGTTGTGATTTCAAGACACTTGAATATCACATTTCAAGATACAATGGGGAAAAATAATTAAGAGGAATATTGCTGAGATTTTGGAGCTGCCAGGACAAGATCTAAAACAAATGATTGATATTAAAGAAGGTCTTGATAATTCAAAGATGGTGGATGAAGCAATTAAAGCAATAAAAAAACATCTGCAACCTGTTGAAGAGACTCCAAAAATGCTTGTATTTGATAAGACACCAAACATCGCCACGACAGAAACAAAAGACAGTCAGGCATTCAACACTGAAAAAGAAAAAACTAAAGGGGAGATGGTGAACAAAAGTGTTGACCAAGAAGGGGCAGTGTTTGATAAAACGACATATGAACAGCCACCAACTACATCTGGGAAAAACCTCTTGAAAAGTTTTGAAGAGGAAGAGACACCCAATAAACCCCAGGATGAAAACGCCATCAACACATCACCACCAAAAACGCCAAACATGTCAGTTGTGTAGGAGAAAGGTGATGAGGACAACACTCCAGACATCACAAAGCTGATGCAAGAAAATAAAATTTTAAACCCTGAAGAGCTGCCTGGTGATGAAAAAGCTTATAAAGATGATGAAGAAGATAAAAATATAAAAAAAAGAATGTGGCTGAAGAGGAGAAGAGAGATAAAAAATTGAGCAACGCATGTTTATCACCTTATCCAAGGAGGCAAGTGGTAATACATGAAAAAAGGACAAACCCTGAAAATAACCTTTCCACATACATCTTCACTGGAATCGGCAATTATGAGTATGTACACTTCTCTCAAAATAAAAGGCCAAACTTTCGATTCATAACGTTTACTTGAGAATATGCATGCAAAAACAATCAAAAAACGCCATGTATTATAATAGAATGAGTTTGTATAACTAAAACGCCAAATGATGTTTTTTTAGAACTGAGCTGTTCAAGATGGGAGAACAGCTCAAAATAAAACGCCAAACTATCCATTCATATCGTTTACTTGAGAATATGCATGCAAAAACAATCAAAACGCCATATATTATAATAGAATGAGTTTGTATAACTAAAACGCCAAATGACGTTTTTTTAGAACTGAGCTGTTCAAGATGGGAGAAAAGTTTCTCATGAGGGTGATATGTGAGAGCATGAAACCAGGATTTCAAGCACATGTCTCAATTATTCTAAGTTGGGCACATATCCTGAACTATGAAGAAAGATACAAGGCTCAGGAATCACCCTCAAGGTTATTCTGCACAGAAATACTGTTGGTAACTCTTTTGCTATATATATTTGATAAAATTATAATAGGACATTGTTTTGTTGTTTAATTATGTGGAACTCAATATTACAGAATACTTCGGCATACTACGAAACGACAACAGAATATGCACGAAACAATGAACTCAACAGAAACATGGAAACTGTTCTGAAAAAACACACGTTTCAAAGGAGACAAGAAACAGAAAACCATCAAGGATTATGAACTGGTCTTCGTGCCAATAATCTGGGAAAGACATTTCTATGTTGTCTGTTTCAACATGAAACACAAAAGAGTTGATGTATTGGACAACAGTGGTGTAGAGGATAACGTCAGCATCAAAAAAAGTATGAAGGATGGGTGGAAAAATTGGTAAGTATCTTAAAAACTTTGAATATAGGAACTATGTTGACAAAACGTCAAACTAATATATGCAAAAAAATGTGAAAACTGCAGCACGGAGCTTTTGCAAACTACTTGCATATTAAAAATCACCCAACGAATAAGATCATGAGCAAGGCGAAGGTTGTCAGACAAAAGATGGACATCGACTGTGGGATTTTCGCAATGAGGCATATGGAAACATACATGGGGGATATAGCTAGTTGGAAAAGTGGTTTGGCAACAGAAGATGCCCCAAATCAACTCCAACAAAAACAGCTAAATGAACTAAGGGTAAAATACATTGGAAAAATCCTGTTTCATAGCGAAAATGAAAACATAAAACTACTGACAAGTTGTCTAAATACATTCATGGCTTATGGGGGAGAAAGAATACGTAAGTTGTTTGACAAAGCAGAGGAGAAAATAGCAAAACGAATGTCATAATATGTAGATTAGCTAAACGCCATGCATTTTAATGTTGACTATCGTGTTTTACTCTTTACATTATTACATCTACATGTTTGGTTGTGTGATCTACTACCATATTTGGGCAAATCAAATAAAACGCCATGATTAGAAAAATTAACAAAAAGTAACCATTTAAAACATAAACAACATTAAAAAAAAAAAAGGGTTAAAAAACTAAATTAAGACAAGTAGAAAACACAAAAACGCCAAATCTATATGAAATCAATAAAATGCCATTAAAACATAAACACCATTCGTAAAAAAATACTTTTTAAAAAAACGCTATGAAAAAACAAGCATAAAGATGAAAACACCATTAAAACACAAATGCCATTCGTAAAAAATACACTTTTAAAAAAAACGCCATGTAAATTAGCATAAAGATGAAAACGCCATATATATTTAAGGCAAATTGGATTTAAACAATCCCAACTCACTGTTATTGGCCAATAATAATCCCAACTCATTTAATCACCAATAAAAATCCGAACTATTCACTTTTGTTTGTAAAATACTTCCAGTTAAAAAAACACTAACTAGGTGAAAAATTTGCTGATGTGGCATCTGATGTGGCCCTTTTAGCTGATGTGTCATATGACGTGGTAGTTGATGTGGCATTTTTTGATGACGTTGCAGCTGATGTGGCAGTCTACGTGGCATTTTTGAAGACGTGGCAGTTGATGTGGCATTTTTTGATGACGTGGCAACTGATGTGGCAGGTGACGTGGCAAGCCACATCAGCAAATTTTTAACCTAGTTAGTGTTTTTTTAACTGGGAGTATTTTACAAACAAAAGTGAATAGTTCGGATTATTATTGGTGATTAAATGAGTTGGAATTATTATTGGCCAATAACAGTGAGTTGGGATTATTTAAATCCAATTTGCCTATATTTAATTATTGTTGGGCAAAGGAATCATAACGCCATTGTTTAGCGGGAAGTGGACAATGACAATCGTACCTCGGCATAACAATTAGCGCTTCCAGCCACGTGTTGGGCCAGGATCCGTTCTCACACTTTTCACCGTCCTCTCCTGATCCAGATTATATATATATATAGGGAGCCGCTAGAATAAGAACCACCCCGAGTTGTAAGAACCGCGAGAACTACACCCCACGGAGCGCCGTTCGCCGCGATTTTTTTTTTACAAGTAGATGTGTGCATTATAAACACGGCCGTAAAAAATCTCGGCGAACGGCGCTCCGTGGGGTGTACTTTTTTACACCTCAAGTTTGGTGAAAAAAAAAAGAAAAGAAAAAAGATTAAAAAACACCAAACTTGAGGTGTAAAAAAGTACACCCCACGGAGCGCCGTTTGCCGTGATTTTTTACGGCCGTGTTTATAATGCACACATCTACTTGTAAAAAAAAATCGCGGCGAACGGCGCTCCGTGGGGTGTAGTTCTCGCGGTTCTTACAACTCGGGGTGGTTCTCATTCTAGCAGTCCCCTATATATATATATATATATATATATATATATATATATATATATATATATATATATATATATATATATATATATATAGGAAGAGGATCCTGTAAAAAGTGGGACTTTTGTGAGAAGTGTGAGAAATAATTTGGGAATGACAAGTGTCCTTTATCCTAATTAATTCAAAATGGTATATTAGTAATTTGACATTTTTATCATTTAATTGATTTCCAAGAATAACTGCCAAAAAAAACTGCCGATGAGTTTTTTAAGGTTTGAATCGAATTTTGAATTAGGAGAAATTTTAGGAAACATTATACATCTGATTGTTTTATATTCTTCATCATCTTTTAATCGCAACATTTTTTAATCATACATTGTTCATGGCGTGGTGTTTTAAAAAACTGGAGACATTGACTATGATTCAAGTCATGGTGTTTTATCTGGAGACATTGTTCATGGCGTAGTGTTTTATCCATGACTTGAATCATACATTGTTCATGGCGTGGTGTTTTAAAAAACTGGAGACATTGACTATGATTCAAGTCATGGTGTTTTATCTGGAGACATTGTTCATGGCGTGGTGTTTTATCTATGACTTGAATCATAGATGTTTAAAACACCACGCCATGAACAATGTCTCCAGATAAAACACCATGACTTGAATCATAGTCATGGTGTTTTAAAATCTGGGAATGTTTTGTATTGATAAAACACCACGCCATGAACAATGTCTCCAGATAAAACACCATGACTTGAATCATAGATGTTTAAAACACCACGCCATAAACAATGTCTCCAGATAAAACACCATGACTTGAATCATAGATGTTTAAAACACCACGCCATGAACAATGTCTCCAGATAAAACACCATGACTTGAATCATAGTCAATTTTATCCAGTTGTTTTAAAACACCACGCCATGAATCTGATTACAGTTCTCTTTATGATAATGTATGACGAATATGTAACCAAAGACCTCCTACTATTAAGGTGAATCATTAATTCTTATATTTAAGGAAAAAGGAGTGAATGTAGGAGTTTTTGGTCGTGTATGATATGGTTACCATATTTCAAACATTGAAAAAGACACTATAGCCCTTCAATTTTACATAAGGTCCCTCTAATTAAAACAAAATTTACATTTTTACACCCTATTGATCTCAACCATTAGATCAAATATCCAATGGTTTAAAACAATTCTTACCCTTCTTACATTTTAGACACTTTTTACCATATCCCTACCCTATATATATATATATATATATATATATATATATATACATATATATATTGGGTTTTAAAAAAAAACACGTGCTTCTCGAAATCACGGACCCTGTGCGGTGGTCCTCCCCGCACACCCTCATCACCGCCACTGCTTTATTGTTGAATTTTTATGGTTGTAACAACGTGGTTTTAGTTATTTTTATCTTTTGATCATCTGAATAATATAA